>NC_041391.1:89742561-89761166 GCF_002162155.2 Triticum dicoccoides | reverse complement strand
AGAAAACCTCTTATTCCCTCGCCCAGGGGGGGGGGTGTCTGGTGAAGAGCTGGCAATCAAAGCCTATGTGGACGCGCCAATCAACCGCCAAGTCAGCAGATACGTAGAGGAAATGATATTTTGGACCGTAGACACCTGAGACAAGTTGTAGGAATGTATTTTGGGTAATTTCAAGTACGAGGAGAAATGCGGCCAACGCGACAAATATGAGGACCTGTAGTGATTTTTTCTCTTTTAACATCCTAAAGCAAAGGCAGTCATCGATGTGTAGACGCAATCCATGCTAATATTTCCTTGGCTTTGATTCACCTATCCCTGACTTGTTCACTACAGCCAGATTATTCATCTTGCTTTGAGAGGGAGGAGTGAGACATTTTATTTAAGACAGGTGCAAATTGCAATTCAACATACAGGAGCTTCTTCACAGCTCCCAGGTCAGACTACTGATGCAATTCACACATCAGAACCACTGTGATTCTAGATACTGAGCTCGGAATCAGATTCTAGATTCAGCACAAACACACACGCACAGACAAGCACAAAAGGGGCAAGCGGTATCATGGAACATAAGCAGAAACCTGACGCCAAAATCTCCTGGCCTGATACAACACGCAATCGACGCAGGGAGCGCGAAGTTGTGCTTCCGCGCATGTCATCATGCGGGGCAGGTAAAACAATGGGCAAAGCAATTGCTTACCAGTACTAATCACTATATTCCCCTCCCGAAAAGACATCACGATATATTCCCTCTACCGTCCGCAGATATCCGCATACACATTGGCAATTCAGCCAATCCTCGAGATACAGTACATAGGAAAAACCTGACGAGCAGTGTCATAGGAACACACATGTTCGTGTAATACGTCTATCGTCACTTCCATAGGCACAGCAATATGTCTGGCAACCATATTTATGTAGTAACGCAACCAAATGAGATTTCACCAGATACGAAGTGGTTATCGCACACGAAGCATCATGCCGCCGACCTGAAAAGGCGTGGTAAGGTGAAAGATGATTAGAACCATATATGTAGCCGAGGCATGATTACATATGTGAAAATCATCCACACAAAATATTTCTGAGATACAACTACATAAGCTCTCATACTGTATAAAATACTCCGTATAAAACTAAGGTTTTCACTTCCAACGCCAACAAACTGGCAGCAAGTAATTCAGAGAACAAGGAGGTAACCAAGCATATGCTACCGGCTTTGTGGGTATAACACCTAAACACAGAGAACAGAGGGGGAGCCGAAATACTTGTATACATCAAACAGCTTTGTGGGTATATACAACTAGAAGGAGTGTGACGTGAAAACAGTACAACTTGAATCAGCTACTAATCATGCTAATCGAACTATAGCAAAAAAGGAGAGAGAAAACACTAACCAATTATAACATAACATAATCAATGCAAGCATAGGCCAACCAAGGGCACAATCAAAATTTGATTGTCCTAGAGCATGATTGGTTGATTACCAAAAATTGGCCAGCCAACATTTTGGCAAGACAAAAATTTGGCTACCAATTGGTTGGTCACCAACTTACTTTGACCATCTCACAAAATTTGCCAAAAACAGGCAAATCTTGGGTGTTGCAATATTTTGGCATGCGAAAATGTTGGCCAGCAAATTATTGGCTACCAACCAATCATGCTCGACGCCTCGACATTGTTCATCCACAGATGTTCACTAATGCCAGTGGGAAAAAAGGCTTACTGATCTATCAGCTGTTCGAGTTTCAGTGTTGTTCAAAGTCATGTTGCAAATATAGCTTATTAGGCGTTTCTCTACTCAAGATTTGTTTAGCTAGACTCAGTTATACTAAATTTAAAATCACCAAGCCAATTTCAGGGGTGAAATGAATAATAACGCTAGCAGGCAGTAGTACATGAATTTCCTTTGTTGTACTTCAAACAGTAATAATCAGTTTGCCAGCAGATATGGCAATTGATCTTTTTAGATCTTCACTCAAGCTGTATATATAGCACATTAGGCATTTTTTCATGAACATTTATTGCCTATACAGATGTATTTATAATATATTAAAAAACCTAGAGGAAGTGTGAATGTATGAAAGAAGATGATAAGGATGCAAACATATGGTCCATCGAACTTTTATTTATCACAAAAGAAATTTCAGTACAAAGGATATTATTTGATCCATTCAGATATTTGTACCAAGGGGACATGAAGATACTCGTTATACTAGCCGATTTCACTCCAGTGACCAGATAACGCTCACTCACATCCTAATTGTCACTCAAATAGAGTGCAACTGGACAATCTACCAGCACCCACTTACAAGAACAACCAATGAAGAAAGTGTTTTCATGTTTTTCACTAAGTGCGGGACACAGGAAGAATTTCATTCTGCCACAACTTAACATGGCAGACACATCATCTATGAGAAGACAGCGATTCATGCAAGCATGATAGGAGACTGCTTGGTGGGCAATAGTTGAGCAAAGGGTTGTAGAGAGAATCATAGAGTGCTCTCTTGAAATTTGGTACTTGAGAAATGGTAAATAAAATTAAAGTGAAACATTTTCGTAAAATAACAGTTCAGGTGCCTCAACTTGCATGCAGAGGTTAAGCTTACCTTGCTCGACCAATACATCTAACAGAATAATCCTCTTATGTGTTGTCTCCATCGTTTCCACCACGAGCGCACTGAATAATCGTCTTATGTGCTGTCTCCATCGTTTCCACCATGAGCGCGTCTTGTTCACCACTTGTCCACCACCAATGCCTGTTATACATGCATAAGAAGTCAAATGACCAATGGCATTACAAAAAAAAGGCCAAATAGATACGAGGATGCAAGATACTTGGATCAACTCGCAGCTGTAATTTGAGAAACAAAATAGTTTTCATAAAAAAATGAATTGATAAACAGAACCACACCTGCTGTCAAATTCAAAGAATATTCTCAAAACAGTAGATATTCATTATATCATACTCCCTCCGTTCCAAAATATTTGTCTTTCTAGGCATTTCAAATAGACACAACATATGAATGTATGTAGACATATTTTAGAGTGTAGATTCACTCATTTTGCTCCTTATGTAGTCACTTGTTAAAATTTCTAGAAAGACAAATATTTTGGAACGGAGGGAGTAGAAGTGAAGAACATGCAGACTTGGACTGTTATCTGATCACAAAAGAAGGGAAGTTGTCCAGAATTATCTTATTCTCATTCCACTCCATACCGAACAACACAAAATAATTCATACCAACAGAAGTGATCATGACTATTTAGATTTAGATTATCTTTTCAAAAGAATATCCTGAAAAGATGAACTGAACTTTATTTATTAACTTTGCCTGGTACAGATGGACCTGTCACATGTAACAGGACTCTCCTACAAGTGACAAAATGAGCAATTATTTCATACATTAAAAACCAAGTCGTTATTAACAATTTAATATTATTAGCAACATCACCAGAGACAACAATATCGAACAGAAGAAATATAGCTAGCTTTTAATCTTCCAAGTACCAGTTGAGCTACCTATTTGACATTTTTAGTTTGTTCAAGCTAGTTATTCATATATAGCAGTTGTCTAAACTTTAAACTGCTATGCATCTTATCTTGAAAAGAAAAAACTGCACTGCAGCTATCCGCTAACACTACCATTATACATCTCTTGCATGTTTCAGCAGGCAGGCAACTATGTAATTCAGTTCAGTTATTATACAAAGAATTAGGCAATCTTGGTATTAATTGTATGTCATTTCATATCATCAATGCATCATGTTTAATGGATGTGGGTTCAATCCACGACATCAACAAAATAGATTGTCCGTTTGATAATTTCACAGCTTCATAGCCGCCGAGTAATTCCCTCTTACGGTATGCCTAAGTTCATATCGTTTTTGTTCTTCCTTGCATAACTCTGACTTGAAGCAGATAGTTCAAAGTTCGATTGAAAAACAACAATATTAGAAACAACATTTGTAGATAGGGAAGATATATGTTGAAGAGGTCATGAAGCAGCAAAAGAAACAAGTGATATTACTGCTACCTAAAATGGCCAGATTAACACAAAAGGAAATCAACAACATTTAATCAGCCAATTATGAAAGGAATAACTCAACTTTGTTATAACCACAGTGAAAAGGCATGCTAGTACCTGGAGTATAGACGGTTTCGAATGGATGATAACCATAACCAGAGATGTCGATCTCAGAAAGTCTCGTGAGCTGCAGTGACTGAAGGTTGAACATGAAGACACCAACAACTGTCCAGAAGAACACCTCATTGTTTTCCTCAGCATAACCTAACATACGCAGGGCTTCGTTGTCTGAACCTGGGGGAAGTAACTTGTCCAATTCAACAGTTCCTCCAAGCATCCATGAACCATCACAGTCTGTCTCCCTCCTCCATAATTCGGCAGTGAAGTCTGCCACGTTGAGGTAACCCATCCCACCACCCTCTGCTCGCATAACCGTGGACTGGTAAATCCTGCCGGTACGCATGCCCGCTGGCACCAATATCACAGCTAGGGTCTGGCTATCCAAATCAAACTCGAGGATACTCGTCACAGAAATCAACCAGTAAATGCAACCCCTGGCCAGCACAGAGGGCTCGCCCCAATGGACCATAGTCCCGGATTGAAGCGGCGCGGAGATGAAATCACCCCATAACCCAGTCTCCGACGAGTAAACGCAGGCAAGTGATGGTCGTTTCCCGTCGCTGGTTACCAGGACTACCTGGAAGTGGTCGACGTCTCCGGCGGCGCGAAGCACCCGTTGACGGGTCCTCCGACGGGTCGAACACGAACCCCTCGGGAATGTCGACGCGGTGCTGGGCGCCGGCGAGGGGGTCCCAGACGACGACCTGGAGCGAGTCCGGGAGGTAGAAGAGCGCGACGCCGTGGCGCCATCCGAGGGTCGTGAAGGGGTCGTTGAGCAGGAGGGAGAAGTGGCCGCTGGGGAGGCGGTCGGGGAAGTCCAGGGCTGGCTGGAAGGTGACGACGCCCGGCTCGTGCCGAAGAGGCCGAGGAGCGGAGGGGTGCCGCGGCGGTGGTGAATGCGGAAGCGGCGGCGGAAGGCGGGGTCGGAGAGGAGGCGGCGCCAGCGGCTGCAGAAGCGGGAGGCGCGCGCGAGGGAGGACGGCTGCGGGGGGAGGCGGAGGAGGATCTCGGAGACCAGGTCGTCGTTCTCGAGCGCCGCCGCCGCCGCGCCGCCTCCGGCGAGCGGGGGAGGGTGGCCGTCGCCATCTCGCCCTCCTTGCTCACGCAGGCCGTGCGGTGCGGGGTGGTGTGCAGTGAGTCAAGCGCAGGTCCAAAGCCACGCTCGGCTCAAGAGACGACGCGGATATCACGCGGCGCTGCTGCTCAGAGCCCATAAGGCCATGACTCGAGGCCCAAACTGTTCTATTCCTTTCCCCCACAAAGATTGAGCCCAGATCAATACAGAACAACACTTGTCTCCCTCCCGAGCCACTCGCGCGGACGGCTCCGGAGGCCAAAACCTAGCCCCGCGAGCGCCCCCTTCCTTGCGATCCCCTGGACGCTGCCGGCGCCGGCGCCGGCAGCGGTGGCGGCGCCTGGCCGCCGAAGGCGGCGGGCGAGTTCGGCGCGCCCCAACGGGCCTCCCTCGCGCGGGGGAGTGGCGTTAAGCGGGCGGCGCGGCGGATCTTAACGGTGCGGTGGTGGGCTGCGAGGAGCGCACGGCGAGGCGGAGCACGGCCGACGGCGTGGTGGGGTGGAGTTGGTGCATGGCGGTCCTCCTAGGTGCGTCTGGTGGGCGTTGGAGGCGGCGCGCCCGAGTCATGGAGGCGGCGGATCTCTGGCGGATGGCTGCGCAAGTGGCGGCCGGGACCTGCTGCGTTGGACAGGATGCACGGCTTGCCCCCTGCGGCCGCCGGCGCCAGTGGTGGCGCCGTGGGTGGGAGAGCTCGGCGCAGGTCGGATCTGGGCAGGGTGCCCGGGCCTGCGGCCCTCTGCGGGGAGCTCGGTGGAGATGCTCTCTGTTCGTGGGTTCCAGAGACGCGGTTGTGGCGTGGCTGCCGCCAGGAGTGGGCGTGTGCAGCTGCTGCTGCAGTTCCGTTGGCGTCTGGCCGTGTTGGTGTTGGGTGCTGCCTTGCTGGATTGGATCTTCATCGGACGTGCGGGAGGTGGTTCATGGAGTGCGTGTCCTTGGCTGTGCAAGGCGTCGGTGTTCTGCAACATTAGTCACGATGCCGAGGTGCTGCGGCGGCGACGATGTGGCCCATTACAGACATGTTGGCCTCATTCTTTGTAAGGGGTGGGAGGTGGGCGACGGATGAAAATCCTGCCCGTCTTCGGTCGGTGCGGGCGTCGTTTCCCTCCTTGGAGGCATCGCTGTGTGTGTTGGCATCTCCCCTCCTTGTTTGGTTTGTAGTCTCTGGGTGAAAGCCTAGGTCTTGGACCGGCGATGGTGGCGTCTTGGCGTCGTCCCTCCGTTGGGAGCATCGTGGAAGGAGAGTTGGCCTGGAGGTTCGGTGATGTGGTTCTTCGGTGCGTGCCGCTGGTCCGAGTAGAGGATCTTGGGCACTATGTACGCCAATGTCGGTGAGTCCAAGACGGTGGCTTTCTCGGGACCTACTGAGTCCCGCCACCCACCTGCCATCTCCTTTTCGGCATCAAGGGTGGTTGGTGCGTTGACAAGGGAAGTCCGCTCGAAGTTGTTGCTCTTCGTAGTGACCGGCGTTGGTCGAGACGCGGCTTCGATGCTCTGGTCCGACAAGCTCCTTTGTGTTGTGTTGTAATGTGTGCGGCAGCTTTTCTTCGGATTAGCTTGGATGTGGTGTTGTTTCTACACTTGTTGTTCGCAGCAAGTTGTAGCTTTTTGTAATTGTCTTCTGCCTTCTATAAAAATATGGTACGCCATTGGCGTAATCTCGAAAAAAAAGATTGAAGCCCACCCACGAACACACGCCGCAGAGGTTGAAATCACCACTAATTTCTTTTTCTATACGAGTCCCCTCTCGTTAGGGGTTCTCTCCTCTCGGGCGGCAACGGCGATCACAGCCACATAGAGATCCAATCCCTTTCGCCTCATCCCGCTGTTGCTAGCCGGAGGCCTCGCTTCCGGAGCGAGGAGGGCCCTATAGGCGCTAGGGAACCCCCGCCCACGGAAAATCTTCTCGGGCAAGAGACCTAATGGCGTCAAAGGCTTCTGGCTCGGGTTCGGTGACCGAGTTGGAGTCCATGATGGAAGAGCTGGGCTTGGGCGAGGACAACCTTCAAGATGTGGTAGTCGAAGATGACGATCTGCCAGAGGAAACTACAAGGTGGATGGCGATCATGCGCGTCCACATGGACAAAACCTATAGTCAGTATTGGTTCTATCAGAATATGAGGGTAGCGTGGGACCTTGCGCAGGAAGTCAAGATCCGCCCTCTCGAGGATAATCTGTACACCATGCAGTTCATGTGCCTTGGCGACCGGGAGAGAGTCATGGAGGAAGGACCGTGGCAATACAGGAGGAAAGTTGTGGTGATCGCGCCCTATGACGGTTTCACCCAGCCGTCTGCGGTAGCTCTTGACAAGATGGAGATCTGGGCTCAAATCCACGACTTCCCGGACGGCTACTTCCCTCTAATAAAATCCTTGGCAACAACAATTGGCGAGTTCATATATCATGAACCGAGGTCCCGGGACATTGAAGGTAACTTCATGCATGTTCGGGTTAAGATAGATGTTAAAGAACCACTCAAGAATGCAGTCTCGATCGTCAAGGAGAAAAAGAGAGGGATATTCAGAGTCAAATATGAGAGACTGCCAGATTGGTGCGCTGTCTGTGGCCACTTGGGTCATGTGCACAAAGAATGCGGTGATGGTGTTCATCTGCCAAAGGCTCTAGCTAGTATTTATGGACCTGCGTGCTTCTTGGTTTCGTGGGGCGGGGCAAGGTCCATGAGAGGAAAAGATGGTTGAGGTGGCAGAGGTTCTGGGGCAGAGGCAGCAGAAGAGGAGGCTGTGGAAGCCGCAGTCGGGGCCAACAGGACCAGAGCAATGAGGGAGGAGAGCAGTTTGATCAAGAAACATGGCAAGATGCTGATATGGAAGATGCAAACGTGAACTGGGAAAGAGGGGGCACAGCTAATGCTCTACTTCTCATAGCTCCAAAAACCAATCCTTCCCAAGTGGATCAACCTGCATTACAGCCGACTTCTGTGCCGGTGAGCCCGTCCTCTAAATAGGACCCCAAGAGAACAAGGATCTCTACCAACCCCTCTGATAAGAATAGTGGAAAGAAGAAATTGGTGATCACACCAAGTGCTGCGCGTTTGGTGGGCCACAATGGTGGGTCGCGCCTAGCACAATGAGTTGCTTAGTATGGAACTGTCGTGGGGCTGGCACACCCACGACAGTTCGTGAGCTTCGGGGTCTCTCGAAGCAACATGCCCCCTCTATTGTTTGTATCCTTGAAACCCAAATAGAGGGCTCACGAGTTGAGAATATGGTAGGCTCTTTAGGTTTTGATAAAAGTTTCGCTGTAAGCAGCTCCGGTAGGACTGGTGGATGATGACCCACAAGTATAGGGGATCTATCGTAGTCCTTTCGATAAGTAAGAGTGTCGAACCCAATGAGGAGCAGAAGGAAATGACAAGCGGTTTTCAGCCAGGTATTCTCTGCAAGAACTGAAATTATCGGTAACAGATAGTTTTCTGATAAGGTAATTCGTAACGGGTAACAAGTAACAAAAGTAGCTAGGTGCAGCAAGGTGGCCCAATCCTTTTTATAGCAAATTAAGGACAAGCCTGGACGAACTCTTATATAAGGCAAAGCGCTCCCGAGGACACATGGGAATTACTGTCAAGCTAGTTTTCATCATGCTCATATGATTTGCGTTCGTTACTTTGATAATTTGATATGTGGGTGGACCTGTGCTTGGGTGATGTCCTTCCTTGGACAAGCCTCCCACTTATGATTAACCCCTCTCGCAAGCATCCGCAACTACGAAATAAGAATTAAGGTAAACCTAACTGTCGGTATCAAAACCGACGGATCTCGGGTAGGGGGTCCCGAACTGTGCGTCTAGGCGGATAGTAACAGGAGACGAGGGACACGATGTTTTTACCCAGGTTCGGCCCCTCTCGATGGAGGTGAAACCCTACTCCTGCTTGGTTAATATTGATGATATGGGTAGTACAAGAGTAGATCTACCACGAGATCGGAGTGGCTAAACCCTAAAAGCTAGCCTATGGTATGATTGTTGTTCGTCCTATGGACTAAGACTCTCCGGTTTATATAGACACCGGAGAGGGCTAGGGTTACACAGAGTCGGTTACAATGGGAGGAGATCTTCATATCGTATCGCCAAGCTTGCCTTCCACGCCAAGGAAAGTCCCATCCGGACACGGGATGGAGTCTTCAATCTTGTATCTTCATAGTCCGGGAGTCCGGCCAAAGGTCTTAGTCTGGCCATCCGGACACCCCCTAATCCAGGACTCCCTCAGTAGCCCTTGAACCAGGCTTCAATGATGATGAGTCCGGCGTGCAAGTTGTCTTCGGCATTGCAAGGCGGGTTCCTCCTCCGAATATTCCATAGAAGATGTTGAACACCAGGATAGTGTCCGGCTCTGCAAAAATAAGTTCCACATTCCACCGTAGAGAGAATAATATTTGCATCAATCTAATCTGCTGACGTACTTTGCAGCGTGACATCACGCCACGACCAGGCTTTTATTCATATTACTGTTCCACCTCAGCACGTTTAGTGAGGCGGTTTCCTTGGCACGTCTTGTCAAAGCAGAGATCGTGTCCCCTTATTCCGAGATTCTCATCAATACGGGCGTGGGTAACCCAACCGCGCTACTAACCGTGGCTCTTGGGAGATAAGCGAGCTTTATTAGGCTGGTGGGGGCTTGTGGTTTTGGCCGCCCATATAAGGGGATAAGAATCCGCGCTTTCCATTCACGCCTTTTTCCTCTTCGGCTTATCCGTCCCTGCGCGCTCGAGCTCCAGCGCCCAAGCCCGCACTTCGCACCTCAACCTTCTCCAACCATGTCCGGAGCGGGAGGTAGATGGATGGCCTCCTCCGTCACGGAGGGGCAAATCAAAAAGCTGAGGAAGGCTGGATACTTGTCTGATGACATCGCGCACCGGCTTCCAGATGTGGGGCAACTCATCCCCACCCCCAGGCCCCATGAGAGGGTTGTTTTTCTTCCCCATTTTCTCCTCGGACTGGGTTTTCCTCTTCACCCATTCGTCCAGGGGCTCATGTTCTACTATGGCCTGGACTTCCACGATCTGGCCCCGAACTTTATCCTCAACATCTCGGCGTTCATCATCGTGTGCGAGGCCTTCCTCTGCATCCAGCCCCACTTCGGCTTATGGCTGAAGAATTTTAATGTCAAGCCGAAACTGGTGAGCGGCCGCCAAGCGGAGTGCGGAGGTGCCATGGTGGGTTGGATGGCCAACGTCCTATGGCTCGAGGGCTCCTTCGTGGAGACAATAAAAGGATGGCAATCGGGGTGGTTCTACGTCATAGAGCCACGCGACCCCAAATGGGAAGCGACCCCCGAATTCCGATCTGGTTTTCGCACACGGCTCACCTCCTGGAAAGAGACGGGCCTAACGTGGGGAGATTCGGAAGAGCTGACCGGACTCCAAACCTGCGTCAAAAAGCTGGTGAGCAAGAACCTCAAGCTCGTCAACGTAGTCCAGGTCATGCTTATCCGTCGGGTCCTTCCAGGCCAACAACGGGCCTTCAAATTGTGGGAGTTCGATCCGGCATAGCACCCAACCTTGAGCGGTCTCTTCGACACCACATACGAAGATGCCTGGAAGGTGTTGTTCAAGGGTGCTGAGGACCCCGCGTCCGCTACCGAGGATCGCGGATTCAGCTGGCGCCAGGCCAACGAGGTAAGCTATTCTACCCTTTACGGGACCTTTTGTCTTTCATAGTTTGACTCTATGCGGGATCTAAAGTCCCCTACCTTTGACAGGACTGGCTGAAGAAGTCCGGGTAGGTTATCTGTCCGGTTCCCCTACCAGAAGACCCAGCAGACGCCCAATTGACAGGGCTGCTGGTTCCGGCACCCCACGTGGTGCCGGAAAAGAAGGCCAAGAATAAGGCCACGGGGACCCGAAAGAGTTCCCGGTGCCTGGCGGTGTCGGATTCGCCCGACAACCCCGAAGCACCCTCCGCCTCCGAAGACGAGGAGGAGGAGGAAGAATAAGATGCCTCTTCCCCTCCAACGGGGGTAGGAAAGAAAAGAAAGGCCGCCCCAACTGGGGAAGCCGGAGGGTCCAAGAAGGGGAAGACCCTTCTGCCGGACTACGCCCCCGATGCCGAAGACGGTGGGGAGGAATGGCCATCCAGGGTCAAGCCCCTGGCACAACCGTAAGTGTCCGGCTACCCGAATGACTTATTGCACTCCTCTATTATTCAATAGCTTCTGACGCTGAATTTAATTATGCAGTCCGCCCAGAGCTCAGCTCGGCGATTCGTCGAGCGGCTCCCTGAATTCATCGGATGTGAATAGCGCTTCACTTCCGACGGCCTCCTCCCCGCTCCCTGTGGACGACGCCGAGGTGGGATCCCGAAAGGGACTAAACCAGGAGGAGGTGGTCCTGGAGGCGCCGCAAGGTGATCTCCCGGACTCCAGGCCCGAAGGGGGTAAAGCCCCAGAGGGATCTAAGTCCGGCCCCGGGCCGGACACTTCTCCGGAACCATCAACGGTTCCAGAGTCCGACATGCGGCGCCTTCATAAGGAGGGCAAGCCTGCGACGCCGGCGACCCCCGTCCATCCGGAGGCACCGGACAATTTGTTGGAGGTGCTTAATGGCGCCTCCATCAACGAGGAACACCGCACTGTTATGAGTGCGGTGATCCAGAAGGTTCAGTCTGCCAAGAGCGGGCTGACGGAAGCCTGTACAAGCCTGTTAACGGGCTTTGAGGTATGTGTTCAAAAACATATAAAAATGTTACCGCATAGACAGTAGCCCCTGATGCTTAGTTCGGTGTTCGGAAAGAAAAGCCGAGCTGAGGATCTAAAAAGATATACGCAAGAGTCTAATAGAAATGTGTCAATATGGGAATGCAGGCTACGCTGCTGACCTCTGTCGCACTGACTGTGGAGGTCAATGCATTGAAGGAAAGCCTCGAGCGGTTCGAGAGCGAGCTCGGCCGTGCCAAGAAGCAGCTCGGGGATAAAGAGGGTACATAGTACCTCCTGTAAATGTATATAGAAATACTTGGTTGCAAATAATAACAGGACCAACGTAAATGTTGTAGGAGCCACGACTGAGGTGGAGACCCTCAAGGAGGCGGTCTCTAAGGCCGAAAAGAGTGCGGCCTTGGAGCGCACCGAGCGAGAGAAGCAGGAGGCGCGGGTGGCGGAGGTGCGGCAAGAGCTCCAGGCTCTCATGGAAAAATACGAGGGTTTGGAGCGTGACTCGAAGACTCGAGAGTCCGAGCTCGCCTTGGCTCTTGAGAGTGCCAAGAACGCTAAGGACGAAGCCCAGAAGGCCCTCCAGGAGATCGAGGCGATGAAGAAGATAGCGGCGGGTAAGGCATTCTTTATGCAAAGCAAGAATATAAAAGTTAATTATCTGCTACTTACCCGAATCCGGAGCTCTCCAGGAGCGTTCGCCGATCTGCCCCATAGTGTGTCTGATGCCGCCGCATACTAACGAGCCGAAGAGGGGAGCTCGACGGAAAAAGTGTTCTGGTCTCAGTATGCTGAGGCCGAACATCCGGTGCCCCTGAGCGACCAGCTGAAGTAGCTGGTCGAGCTCCACAAGGTGGCCGAACAGGCCATGAAGGGCCTCATAGCTCGGCTGTGGCCTGGAGAAGTCATGCCTGGGAGCTACTTCGGTCTGGTGCGGCGGCTGGTGGACGCGTGTCCGTGGATTGAGGTCGTCAAGCGCTCTATTTGTATTGAAGGTGCCCGTCGGGCCCTTGCCCGTGCTAAGGTGCACTGGGGCAAGCTAGACGCGAAGAAGCTTTTGACGGACGTGCCACCGCCGGGCAAGGAGTATCGTACGCTAGAGATGTATTATAATGGCGTTCTGAAGGGTGCCCGCCGTATAGCGGATGAGTGCTCCAAAGATGTAATTTTTGAGTAAACTCGCATTTGTTATCCTATACGCTGAATCTTTGTTCATATGCGTTAAGCAACGCTTGTTAATTTAAAATATTACCTTCTGTGCGGCTGTTTATCAAATCTGAGAGATGCAAGTCGTCGGCTTTGACCCACATGCCACGAGTTCTGGGGTGTTCGGGATAAACCTGAGCGCTCTTGTTCCCAGTCTTGGGTCCATCTAGGGAGGCGTTCAGCACAACGAACTAGGCCATCGGACTTATAATGCTTTATCACTCTCACTTAGCCATAGAATTCTATAATTTTAAATTCCGGCGAAGCCCCTAGTATTCGGAAGACCGAGTTCGGGGCGCTATCCACACCTAGGCCGGATAAGTCCGGTTCCTCGCTCGAAGCAGCATAAGTCTTTAAGGACTCGAAAAAACCTCGCGAACAGCGACCGGTCTCTCGCACTATCATGACAGTCAGTTTTAGCTTTCTCTACTGAGGTGTTAACCCAGCTCAACTGGGGCACAATCGCAGTAGTTCTCCTAGCGCTACCTTAGCCAACATTGCGGAACGTAAGGTACCAAAACATGGGAGCCGGGCAAACCCAACTATTGACCAAAGACATGATTCGGAGCCGATGCATATAGTGCTATAAGTTTGGGGTGCCGCACTCATGAGAGTGTTCGGTCTTCTCACACCTTGTTATGGTGTGTTTTAAGCCCCTGGTGTATTGTCCGTACCAAAGTGTACGGTTGCAGAATGTCATGATTGAACATATTTGTATATAAAAAATAGATAAGTACAATAATAGATAAGAGCTATATATTGTTTATTAAGAAAGGGCTACTGCGAAAGCAGAACGATACAAGAAGTGCGATAAGCAAGACATGGGAGTATTTGACATATTCCCCTCCAGGGGCAAGCTGCAGGATTGTAAGTAAAACAGGTATTAAACTCGTTATAGAGACCACCTGGACGCTTGACGTGGCTTGCTCTCTCCCTGGCTTTTGCATTGTGGGTTCGGCAAGTGTATTGCCGGACAGGCCTTCCGAATAGTTGGGTCCTGAAAGTGTGTAAAAAGTAAAACGGCGAAATAGGGAGCCCCTTAGTGCGGTTGAGCCGCATTCTGGGCGTGCCGTAGTTGTGCCCCTCCCCTTATGCCCATGGTATCTCTAAGGCGTAATTATGTACGCATGGTACCAGTATCGCCATTTGGCGGGGCTGGGGTTGGGGCCGCACTGCTATGCTTGCTCGGAATGTGCCAGCCGGATTTGTTGTAGGTTACTTCGGGCTCGCTTGACGTTGTCTGGACGTTTGACGCCTGGATTGGAGAACTGCCTTGAGAGGCTACTCTGTACTTCCGCCGCCCGGCCGCCATGTGCTCCTCCATTCGGAGAGAGCATTTGGTGTTTCCGTTTACCGTGATGACTCCGCGAGGTCCTGACATCTTGAGCTTGAGATATGCGTAGTGCGGCACCGCATTGAATTTTGCAAATGCGATTCGTCCAAGTAGGGCGTGATAGCCGCTGCGGAATGGGACTATGTCGAAGATTAACTCCTCGCTCCGGAAGTTATCCGGGGATCCGAAGACCACTTCGAGTGTAACCGAGCATGTACAGTTGGCCTCTACATCTGGTATGACGCCTTTGAAGGTTGTATTTGTGGGTTTAATCCTTGAAGGATCGATGCCCATTTTTCGCACTGTGTCCTGGTAAAGCAGGTTCAGGCTACTGCCGCCGTCCATTAGGATTCTAGTAAGGTGAAATTCGTCGATAATTGGGTCTAGGACCAATGCGGCGAATCCGCTGTGACAGATGCTGGTGGGATGGTCCCTTCGATCGAAGGTGATCGGGCAGGAGGACCATGGGTTGAACTTTGGGGCGACTGGCTCCAACGCATAGATGTCCTTGAGAGCACGCTTCCGCTCCCTTTTGGGGATGTGGGTTGCGTATATCATTTTCACCGTCCGAACTTGCGGGGGAAATCCCTTCTGTCCTTTGTTGTTAGGCGGCCGGGGCCCCTCCTCGTCATTGCTATGTAGCCCCTTGTCACTGGTTTCGGCACTTAACTTGCCTGCCTGCTTGAACACCCAACAATCCCTGTTGGTGTGATTGGCTGGCTGTTCGGGGGTGCCGTGTATCTGGCACGAGCGGTCGAGTATCCGGTCTAAGCTGGATGGGCCCGGGGGGTTTCTTTTGAATGGCTTCTTCTGTTGACCAGGTTTAGAGCCTCTGAATCTGGCATTGACTGCCGTATCTTCAGTATTATCGCTGTTAATGCGGCGCTTATGTTTGTTGCGACGTGACCTGCCGTTGTTGTCCTTGGTATCCGAATTGCCGGGGCTCTTGGTTATGTTATTGCTACAAGCTAGCCAGCTGTCTTCTCCCGCACAAAAGCGGGTCATGAGTGTCGTGAGGGCTGCCATAGATTTTGGCTTTTCCTGTCCTAGGTGCCGGGCAAGCCATTCATCTCGGATGTTGTGCCTGAAGGCTGCAAGGGCCTCGGCGTCCGGACAGTCGACTATTTGGTTTTTCTTGGTTAGGAACCGTGTCCAGAATTGTCTGGCCGATTCCTCTGGCTGCTGGATTATGTGGCTTAGGTCATCGGCGTGTGGTGGTCGCACATAAGTGCCCTGGAAGTTGTCAAGGAATGCGGATTCCAGGTCCTCCCAACAAATAATTGACTCTGCTGGCAGGCTGTTAAGCCAATGCCGAGCTGGTCCTTTAAGCTTGAGCGGGAGGTATTTGATGGCGTGTAGATCATCACCACGGGCCATGTGGATATGAAGGAGATAATCCTCAATCCATACCGCAGGATCTGTTGTGCCATCATATGATTCGATGTTTACGGGTTTGAAGCCCTCGGGGATTTGATGATCCCTTACTTCGTCTGTGAAGCATAGTGGGTGTGCATCGCCCCTGTACTGGGCTATATCACGACACAGCTCGGATGAGCTTGGTCTGTTGTATTCGGCCGGGCCGTACTTATTATGTTTGGCGTGACGGCTAGCGTCACGTGAAGCGGGGCGCCCATGCGATCCGTAGATCGATCTTGTTTGCCTTGCCTTATTCTCCAAGATGTCTCGCAGGTCTGTTGTGTCTCCCCGTACTTTGGTATGTTTTGAGCGGTGCCGGGGTGCGGCTTGGGTTGAGGGCCTAAAGGCCTCTCTATCGCGGCTGCGGGGTGGCCGATCGGGCGCATCGTACGCTGGTGATGTAGGTTTAGTTGCTTCCTCCTCAAGTTGGGGTAGCAGCCTGCGCTTTGGGCAGCTCTTGGAGGGGCATTCTAGTTTATACTCTTCGGTCGCCAGGACTTCGGTCCATCTATCGGCTAGCAAGTCTTGGTCAGCTCTAAGCTGCTGCTGTTTCTTCTTGAGGCTGCTTGCCGTGGCCGCAAGCCTGCGTTTGAAACGCTCTTGTTCGACGGGATCCTCTGTCACGACGAATTCGTTGTCGTCGAGGCTTGCCTCGTCTTCGGAGGGAGGCATATAATTTCGTCCTCGACCTCTCTGTCGGCCGCTCTCTCATGAGGGCTGGCTCCTTCGTCCTCCTGCACTGAATCCTGCTGGAGGGGGTTGTCTTCGGCACTGTCCGGCGTGTTGTTATCTTCGGTGCCAGAATCGCCGTTTTTGCTTTGGCGGGACTTAGAGCGGCGCCGCTGACGTCGGCGCTTGGGTTGGTTCTTGGAGGGATCATCCTCCGTTTTTCCTCGCCATCCCCCGCTTTAGGGGTGTCCACCATGTATATGTCATATGACAAGGTGGCTTTCCAGTTCCCTATAGGTGCTGGTTCTTGATCGTCTCCTTCATCGGCGTCCATGCCGTCGATGTCTTCGGAGTCAAAGTCGAGAATGTCGGTTAAATCGTCGATAGTGGCTACGAAGTGGGTGGTGGGTGGGCTTCGAATTTCTTCGTCGTCCGCATCCCAACCGTGTTGGCCGTAGTTCGGCCAGGGCTCTCCTGACAAAGAGAGAGACTTTAATGAATTCAGGATATCGCACCAAGGTCAGTGTCAAAACCGGTCGATCTCGGGTAGGGGTCCCGAACTGTGCATCTAGGCGGATGGTAACAGGAGACGAGGGACACGATGTTTTTACCCAGGTTCGGGCCCTCTCGATGGAGGTAAAACCCTTCTCCTGCTTGATTAATATTGATGATATGGGTAGTACAAGAGTAGATCTACCACGAGATTGGAGTGGCTAAACCCTAAAAGCTAGCCTATGGTATGATTGTTGTTCGTCCTATGGACTAAGACTCTCCGGTTTATATAGACACCGGAGAGGGCTAGGGTTACACAGAGTCGGTTACAATGGGAGGAGATCTTCATATCGTATCGCCAAGCTTGCCTTCCACGCCAAGGAAAGTCCCATCCGGACACGGGACGGAGTCTTCAATCTTGTATCTTCATAGTCCGGGAGTCCGGCCAAAGGTCTTAGTCCGGCCATCCGGACACCACCTAATCCAGGACTCCCTCACTAACCATAGCATGAAACATATGGATCCAAATCAGCCCCTTACGAAGCAACGCATAAACTAGGGTTTAAGCTTCTGTCACTCTAGCAACCCATCATCTACTTGTAAATAACCAATGCCTTCCCCTAGGCCCAAATCATGGTGAAGTGTCATGTAGTCAATGTTCACATAACACCACTAGAGGAGAGACAACATACATCTCATCAAAATATCGAACGAATACCGAATTCACATGATTACTTATAACAAGGTTTCTCCCATGTCCTCAGGAACAAATGTAACTACTCACAAAGCATATTCATGTTCATAATCATAGGAGTATTGATAAGCATTAAGGATCTGAACATATGATCTTCCACCTAATAAACCAACTAGCATCAACTACAAGGAGTAATCAACACTACTAGCAACCCACAGGTATCAATCTGAGGTTTTGAGACAAAGATCGGATACAAGAGATGAACTAGGATTTGAGAGGAGATGGTGCTGGTGAAGGTGTTGATGGAGATTGACCCCCTCTTGATGAGAGGATCGATGGTGATGACGATGGCGGTGATTTCCCCCTCCGAGAGGGATGTTCCCTTGGTAGAACAGCTCCGCCAGAGCCCTAGATTGGTCCTACCCAGGTTCCGCCTCGAGAAGGTGGCTCTTTGTCCTGAAAGCTTCTCTCTTATTTTTTTTCTAGGGCAAAAGACACCATATAGCAGAAGATGGGCATCGAGGGCCTGCCAGGGGGCCCACGAGGTACGTGGCATGCCTAGGGGGTAGGGCATGCCCTCCACCCTCATGGCTGGCTGGTGGCCCCCCTCTGGTGCTTTCTTCGCCCAATATTTTTTATTTATTCCAAAACTGATCTTTGTGAAGTTTCGGGACTTTTGGAGTTGTGTAGAATAGGTCTCTAATATCTTCTCCTTTTCCAGACCACACAAGTTTAAGGTTGCAGGTTTTCCTGGGGATGAGGCTAAGAAGTAGGTTTTCCCTTTATCTTTGAAGGGAAAAGGATTGACATGGTATAGGCTATGCGATGATATTGGATCTTGGAACTGGAATCGGTTGAAATTGGAATTCCATCAAAAAATTATCCTATGCATCTAGTTCATCGTGATCGGAATTATA
>NC_041391.1:89741276-89742326 GCF_002162155.2 Triticum dicoccoides | reverse complement strand
TTGGCCTCGTGAAGGAGAAAGTATCGCTCTAGCTTGGGGAGGCTTAAGTCGATGTTATATTCATGCCCCAATCATGAGATCTCAAGAGAAATTATTATTCAGAATTTTTATGCTCGGCTTTGTCGTAATGATCAATCCATGCTCGATACTTGTTGTACTGATTCTTTTATGAAGAAGACTATTGAATTTCGGCGGGATCTTTTAGAAAGATTTAAATGCAACTCCGAAGATTGGGAACTCGACGAAGGTAAAGAATCAGGTATTGAACCTAAGTTTGATTGTGTTAAATCTTTTATGAATACCGATGCTTTTCAAAGGTTTAGCACTAAATATGGACTTGACTTTGAGATAGTAAATTCTTTTTGTGAATCTTTTGCTAGTCATGTTGATCTCTCTAAGGAGAAGTGGTTTAAATATCACCCACCTATTAAAGAAGAAATTAAAAAACCGGTAAAAGCTAAAGAAGAAACTATCATTTATAATGTTGATCCAGTTATTCCCACTTCTTATATTGAAAAACCACCTTTCCCTGCTAGGATGAAGGAACATGCTAAAGTTTTAACTATGGTCAACAAAAGTTATATTAGAACACCCAACACTACTATGAAAAGGGCTATAGATAGGATTGATACTAATGGCGCACCAAGTAAGTAGTGCGCCACTACTATATACTAATGGCGCACTGGTTGGAGGTGCGCCATTAGTATGGAAGACACTAATGGCGCACCAGGCACACGGTGCGCCACTAGTATTGAATTTTTTTCCATTTTTTCATACACTCTAATGGCGCATGGTGCCAAAGTGCGCCATTACTAGTTCTACCAAGTAATGGCGCACCTTGTAAGCAGTGCCCCATTAGTATATAATTTTTATTTACTTTTTTGCAAAACTGCTAATGGCGCACCGTGTATATTTTCATGGACACTTTTTGATCTTGATCTCGATCCCACCCGCACCCTCCCCTGCTAGCTCCACCGCCGCCGACGACCCACCGCAACCCTCCCCCGCTCCATCGCCGCCGATGAGCACCCGGCCCCCCCGCACCCTCCC
>NC_041391.1:89740593-89741266 GCF_002162155.2 Triticum dicoccoides | reverse complement strand
TCCACCGCCGCCAACGGGCACCCCCGCACCTTCCCCCCACTCCACCGCCGCCGCCGATGATATTTTCAATTAACAAATTTGAACATATTTTCTAAATAATTATTACTGTTTTTATAAAAAATATTACTGTTATGATTTAAACAAGTTTGAACATGTTTAAACACAAATAAATATCAAACAGGATTTAAAATGCATAAAAATATTGGGGAGCCTGGGAATCGAACCCAGGACCTCTTGATGTGTGTGCTGCGTACTGACCAGTCGGGCTAGTGGGTGGGTTCTATTGTAGATAGGGTTAGGTGGTATATATGTCGGGCTAGATTAAATTACTTATGGCGCACCCTCCGGTGGTGCGCCATTGCTATGGATGTACTTATGGCGCACCCCTGGGTGGTGCGCCATTGCTAAGCCTCCCCCACATTAAAATCCCCAATCCCCAATCCACACTCTAATCCCTCCCCTGCCTCACCCGCCGTCCCCGGCCATACGTGCACCCGACCACCCTCCGCCGCCGACCACCTCCCTCACCGTCCCACCCTCCGCCCGTGCCCGTGCCCTCGCCGTCCCCCTCCCCCTGCGGCCCCGCCTGCTCCCCTCCCTCCCGAGCGCGACAGCTAGGCTTCCTAGCCGCCGCCACCGCTGCCGGCCCGCCGCCGCGGGCGCGCCCAGCCGG
>NC_041391.1:89687276-89740231 GCF_002162155.2 Triticum dicoccoides | reverse complement strand
CTACCCCCTCTCAACCACCCCGTCCCCTCAGCGCCGCCCGCCGTCTCCCCGAACCCTAGCTCCGCCGGCGTCGGGGACGACCACCTCGTCGGCCTCACCAGGCCGCAGGCCCTCAAGCCCTACGCCGTCCTCGGCCTCGCCCTCTCCACTGGCGGCGCCCCTTCCTCCGCCCCTGCAGCGCAGCAGCAGCAGTAAACAGCCAGGTAAGATGATGATGCATTTTCATTCAGTCTTTCTATTCAGTCTTTCTATTTGTACTACTTGTTTGTTGTGAAGCTAAGATGATGATGCTATTTTCTTATATGGTGAAGATATACTCTAGTTCTCTTTGTGCCGTGTCACTCTGTTTTTCAAACGTATTTATTTGAGCCAAAGTCACTTGGAGGCCCAACGTATTTATTTGAGCCAAAGTCACTTGGAGCCAAAGTCACTTGGAGGCTGCGTACTAGTTTTTGCTGGTGTTTTTGCTGGTGAACCATACGACATTAAGTGAAATTAAGTAGAAATTATAGTAGTTTCAGTTTCACAAATCAAGTTTCAGTTTCACAACCAGCTCAACACTAGCTACATACTGCTGCCCAATACTAGCTCTTTAGAGGGTATACTGCTTTCTTTTCTTATCTTAAAACATGCTACAAGGGGCAAAGCATGGATGGTTGCCTTTCGGGTGCATCATCCCACTAACCCGGCCAGGCTGATTGCCTTTCAGGTGCGAATCAGCCACTCGACATGTTTGATCGACCGTGCCGATCCTTGTGCTTGCTGGGTTGGATATGGATGATGACTAGATGCCAGCTGCGCGCTTCTTCTTCTGGTCTGACCTGCACCGCCATTAATTAGTGTTAACTGTACTAGTATAATCAACTTCAGAGAGTGTCACACTCAGTTCAGCATGTGGCAGACCAAGTGGCACTATCAACTTGTCTTTATCTCCATTTTTCTTGAGCACACACCTATCATGTATCATGTATGTAGTAGCAACATGCTGATGGGGAGGTGTAGCAGGATCATGACAAAATGTGTTGCTATCTTATTCCAAGATGCACATTTTCTCTCAAACTGACATGTTCTTAATATGGACTCTGTTTGATGATAGAGGTGTAGCAGGATCATGACAAAATCAGCTGTTATCTTATTCCAAGATGCACATTTCCTCTGAAACTGACTGAACTGTTCTTAATTTTGCAGGTAGAGGGCAAGATAATTTGTTGGTTGTTTGCTGTCATGTTCTTATTACTTCCATTAGGGCATCTGTTGGTTCATTAACCTTTCTAACATCTGCATATTTTAGGTTTCCGAGGAGGTAAAGGAAGTGAAGTTCAGACAGTGCAGCAGCAACACCTTCAAGGTGAGAAATATGTTCCTATTTATCTTTTTTTGCTCAAGTTATGAAGGAAATATGCCCTAGAGGCAATAATAAAGTTATTATTTATTTCCTCATATCATGATAAATGTTTATTATTCATGCTAGAATTGTATTAACCGGAAACATGATACATGTGTGAATACATAGACAAACATATAGTCACTAGTATGCCTCTACTTGACTAGCTCATTAATCAAAGATGGTTATGTTTCCTAACCATAGACATGTGTTGTCATTTGATTAATGGGATCACATCATTAGGAGAATGATGTGATTGACATGACCCATTCCGTTAGCCTAGCACTTGATCGTTTAGTATATTGCTATTGCTTTCTTCATGACTTACACATGTTCCTGTAACTATGAGATTATGCAACTCCCGTTTACCGGAGGAACACTTTGGGTACTACCAAACGTCACAACGTAACTGGGTGATTGTAAAGGAGTACTACAGGTGTCTCCGAAGGTACATGTTGAGTTGGCGTATTTCGAGATTAGGTTTTGTCACTCCGATTGTCGGAGAGGTATCTCTGGGCCCTCTCGGTAATGCACATCACTATAAGCCTTGCAAGCAATGTGACCAATGAGTTGGTTACGGGATGATGCATTACGTAACGAGTAAAGAGACTTGCCGGTAACGAGATTGAACTAGGTATTGGATACCGACGATCAAATCTCGGGCAAGTAACATACCGATGACAAAGGGAATAACGTATGTTGTTATGCAGTTTGACCGATAAAGATCTTTGTAGAATATGTAGGAACCAATATGGGCATCCAGGTTCCGCTATTGGTTATTGACCGAGAATAGTTCTAGGTCATGTCTACATAGTTCTCGAACCCGTAGGGTCCGCACGCTTAACGTTACGATGACAGTTTTATTACGAGTTTATAAGTTTTGATGTACCAAAGTTTGTTCGGAGTCCCGGATGTTATCACGGACATGACGAGGAGTCTCGAAATGGTCAAGACATAAAGATTGATATATTGGACGACTATATTCGGACACCGGAAGTGTTCCGGGTAATTTCAGAGAAAACCGGAGTGCCGGAGGGTTACCGGAACCCCCCCGGGAGAGTTAATGGGCCACATGGGCCTTGGTGGGAAGAGAGAGGGGCGGCCAGGGTGGGCCGCGCGCCCCCTCCCCCTATGGTCCGAATTGGACTAGGAGGGGGGGCGACGCCCCCCTTTTTTTCCTTCCCCCTCTCCCCCTTCCTTTCCCCCTCCTAGTAGGAGTAGGAAAGGGGGAGTCCTACTCCTACTAGGAGGAGGACTCCTCCTCCTTGGCGCGCCCCAAGGGGCCGGCCGGCCTCCCCCCTTGCTCCTTTATATACGAGGGCAGGGGGGCACCCTAGGACACACAAGTTGATCTACGGATCGTTCCTTAGCCGTGTGCGGTGCCCCCCTCCACCATATTCCACCTGGTCATATCGTCGAGGAGTTTAGGCGAAGCCCTGCGCCGGTGGAGCATCATCATCGTCACCACGCCGTCGTGCTGACGGAACTCATCCCTGAAGCTTTGCTGGATCGTAGCCCGGGGATCGTCATCGAGTTGAACGTGTGCTGAACTCGGAGGTGCCGTACGTTCGGTACTTGGATCGGTCGGATCGTGAAGACGTACGACTACATCAACCGCGTTGTCATAACGCTTCCGCTGACGGTCTACGAGGGTACGTGGACAACACTCTCCCCTCTCGTTGCTATGTCATCCCCATGATCTTGTGTGTACGTAGGAAATTTTTTGAAATTACTACGTTCCCCAACAGTGGCATCCGAGCCTGGTTTTATGCGTAGATGTCATATGCACGAGTAGAACACAAGTGAGTTTTGGGCGATACAAGTCATACTGCTTACCAGCATGTCATACTTTGGTTCGGCGGTATTGTGAGATGAAGCGGCCCGGACCGACATTACGCGTACGCTTATGCGAGACTGGTTTCACCGTTACGAGCACTCGTGCTTAAAGGTGGCTGGCGGGTGTCTGTCTCTCTCACTTTAGCTGAATCGAGTGTGGCTACGCCCGGTCCTTGCGAAGGTTAAAACAGCACTAACTTGATGAACTATCGTTGTGGTTTTGATGCGTAGGTAAGAACGGTTGTTGCTAAGCCCGTAGCAGCCACGTAAAATTTGCAACAACAAAGTAGAGGACGTCTAACTTGTTTTTGCAGAGCATGTTGTGATGTGATATGGTCAAGACGTGATGCTATATTTTATTGTATGAGATGATCATGTTTTGTAACCGAAGTTATCGGCAACTGGCAGGAGCCATATGGTTGTCGCTTTATTGTATGAAATGCAAACGCCCTGTAATTGCTTTACTTTATCACTAAGCGGTAGCGATAGTCGTAGAAGCAATAGATGGCGTAATGACAACGATGCTACGATGGATATCAAGGTGTTGCGCCGGTGACGATGGTGATCACGACGGTGCTTCGAAGATGGAGATCACAAGCACAAGATGATGATGGCCATATCATATCACTTATATTGATTGCATGTGATGTTTATCCTTTATGCATCTTATCTTGCTTTGATTGACGGTAGCATTTTAAGATGATCTCTCACTAATTATCAAGAAGTGTTCTCCCTGAGTATGCACCATTGCCAAAGTTCGTCGTGCTGAGACACCACGTGATGATCGCGTGTGATAGGCTCTACGTTCAAATACAACGGGTGCAAAACAGTTGCACACGCGGAATACTCGGGTTAAACTTGACGAGCCTAGCATATACAGATATGGCCTCGGAACACGGAGACCGAAAGGTCGAGCGTGAATCATATAGTAGATATGATCAACATAATGATGTTCACCATTGAAACTACTCCATCTCACGTGATGATCGGACATGGTTTAGTTGATTTGGATCACGTGATCACTTAGATGACTAGAGAGATGTCTGTCTAAGTGGGAGTTCTTAAGTAATATGATTAATTGAACTTAAATTTATCATGAACTTACTACCTGATAGTATTTTGCTTGTCTATGTTTGTTGTAGATAGATGGCTCGTGCTGTTGTTTCGTTGAATTTTAATGCGTTCCTTGAGAAAGCAAAGTTGAAAGATGATGGTAGCAATTACACGGACTGGGTCCGTAACCTGAGGATTATCCTCATTGCTGCACGGAAGAATTACGTCCTGGAAGCACCGCTGGGTGCCAGGCCTGCTGCTGATGCAACTGACGATGTTAAGAATGTCTGGCAGAGCAAAGCTGATGACTACTCGATAGTTTAGTGTGCCATGCTTTACGGCTTAGAACCGGGTCTTCAACGACGTTTTGAACGTCATGGGGCATATGAGATGTTCCAGGAGTTGAAGTTAATATTTCAAGCAAATGCCCGGATTGAGAGATATGAAGTCTCCAATAAGTTCTATAGCTGAAAGATGGAAGAGAATAGTTCTGTCAGTGAACACATACTCAAAATGTCTGGTTATAATAATCACTTGATTCAACTGGGAGTTAATCTTCCTGATGATAGTGTCATTGACAGAATTCTCCAATCACTGCCACCAAGCTACAAGAGCTTCGTGATGAACTATAATATTCAAGGGATGGACAAGACTATTCTCGAGCTCTTCGCAATGCTAAAAGCCGCGGAGGTAGAAATCAAGAAGGAGCATCAAGTGTTGATGGTTAACAAGACCACCAGTTTCAAGAAAAAGGGCAAAGGGAAGAAGAAGGGGAACTTCAAGAAGAACAACAAACAAGTTGCTGCTCAAGAGAAGAAACCCAAGTCTGGACCAAAGCCTGAAACTGAGTGCTTCTACTGCAAGCAGACTGGGCACTGGAAGCGGAACTGCCCCAAGTATTTGGCGGATAAGAAGGATGGCAAAGTGAACAAAGGTATATGTGATATACATGTTATTGATGTGTAACTTACTAATGCTCGCAGTAGTACCTGGGTATTTGATACTGGTTCTGTTGCTAATATTTGCAACTCGAAACAGGGACTACGGATTAAGCGAAGATTGGCTAAGGACGAGGTGACGATGCGCGTGGGAAATGGTTCCAAAGTCGATGTGATCGCGATCGGCATGCTACCTCTACATCTACCATCAGGATTAGTTTTAGACCTAAATAATTGTTATTTGGTGCCAGCGTTAAGCATGAACATTATATCTGGATCTTGTTTGATGCGAGACGGTTATTCATTTAAATCAGAGAATAATGGTTGTTCTATTTATATGAGTAATATCTTTTATGGTCATGCACCCTTGAAGAGCGGTCTATTTTTATTGAATCTCGATAGTAGTGATACACATATTCATAGTGTTGAAACCAAAAGATGCAGAGTTGATAATGATAGTGCAACTTATTTATGGCACTGCCGTTTAGGTCATATCGGTGTAAAGCGCATGAAGAAACTCCATACTGATGGGCTTTTGGAATCACTTGATTATGAATCACTTGGTACTTGCGAACCGTGCCTTATGGGCAAGATGACTAAAACGCCGTTCTCCGGAACTATGGAGCGAGCAACTGATTTGTTGGAAATCATACATACTGATGTTTGTAACCTTCACAGATGACTTGAGAAGATATGGGTATATCTACTTGATGAAACACAAGTCTGAAACATTTGAAAAGTTCAAAGAATTTCAGAGTGAAGTGGAAAATCATCGTAACAAGAAAATAAAGTTTCTACGATCTGATCGTGGAGGAGAATATTTGAGTTATGAGTTTGGTTTACATTTGAAACAATGCGGAATAGTTTCGCAACTCACGCCACTCGGAACACCACAACGAAATGGTGTGTCCGAACGTCTTAATCGTACTTTACTAGATATGGTGCGATCTATGATGTCTCTTACTGATTTACCACTATCGTTTTGGGGTTATGCTTTAGAGATGGCCGCATTCACATTAAATAGGGCACCATCAAAATCCGTTGAGACGACGCCTTATGAACTGTGGTTTGGCAAGAAACCAAAGTTGTCGTTTCTTAAAGTTTGGGGTTGCGATGCTTATGTGAAGAAACTTCAACCAGATAAGCTCGAACCTAAATCGGAGAAATGTGTCTTCATAGGATACCCAAAAGAGACCATTGGGTACACCTTCTATCACAGATCTGAGGGCAAGATTTTTATTGCTAAAATCAGATCCTTTCTAGAGAAGGAGTTTCTCTCGAAAGAAGTGAGTGGGAGGAAAGTAGAACTTGATGAGATAACTGTATCTACTCCCTTGTTGGAAAGTAGTTCATCACAAGAACCGGTTCCTGTGACAACTACACCAATTAGTGAGGAAGCTAATGATATTGATCATGAAACTTCAGATCAAGTTTCTACTGAACCTCGTAGGTCTACCAGAGTAAGATCAGCACCAGAGTGGTACGGTAATCCTATTCTGGAAGTCATGTTACTTGACCATGATGAACCTACGAACTATGAGGAAGCGATGATGAGCCCAGATTCCGCAAAATGGCTAGAGGCCATGAAATCTGAGATGGGATCCATGTATGAGAACAAAGTATGGACTTTGGTTGACTTGCCCGATGATCGGCAAGCCATTGAGAATAAATGGATCTTTAAGAAGAAGACTGACGCTGATGGTAATGTAACTGTCTATAAAGCTCGACTTGTTGCGAAAGGTTTTCGACAAGTTCAAGGGGTTGACTACGATGAGACTTTCTCACCCATAGCGATGCTTAAGTCTGTCCAAATCATGTTAGCTATTGCTGCATTTCATGATTATGAAATCTGGCAAATGGATGTCAAAACTGCATTCTTGAATGGATTTCTGGAAGAAGAGTTGTATATGATGTAGCCAGAAGGTTTTGTTGATCCAAAAGGTGCTAACAAAGTGCGCAAGCTCTAGCGATCCATTTATGGACTGGTGCAAGCATCTCGGAGTTGGAATAAATGCTTTGATAGTGTGATCAAAGCATATGGTTTTATACAGACTTTTCGAGAAGCCTGTATTTACAAGAAAGTGAGTGGGAGCTCTGTAGCATTTCTGATATTATATGTAGATGACATATTATTAAATGGAAATGATATAGAATTTCTGGATAGCATAAAGGGATACTTGAATAAAAGTTTTTCAATGAAAGATCTAGGTGAAACTGCTTACATATTGGGCATCAAGATCTATAGAGATAGATCAAGACGTTTAATAGGACTTTCACAAAGCACATACCTTGATAAAATTTTGAAAAAGTTCAAAATGGATCAGGCAAAGAAAGGGTTCTTGCCCGTGCTTCAAGGTGTGAAGTTGAGTCAAACTCAATGCCCGACCACAGCAGAAGATAGAGAGAAAATGAAAGATATTCCCTATGCTTCAGCCATAGGCTCTATTATGTATGCAATGCTGTGTACCAGACCTGACGTATGCTTAGCAATAAGTTTGGCAGGGAGGTACCAAAGTAATCCAGGAGTGGATCACTGGACAGCGGTCAAGAACATCCTGAAATACCTGAAAAGGACTAAGGATATGTTTCGCGTATATGGAGGTGACAAAGAGCTAGTTGTAAATGGTTACGTCGATGCAAGCTTTGACACTGATCCGGATGATTCTAAATTGCAAACCGGATACGTGTTTTTATTAAATGGTGGAGCTGTAAGATGGTGCAGTTCTAAACAAAGCATCATGGCGGGATCTACATGTGAAGCTGAGTACATAGCTGCTTCGGAAGCAGCAAATGAAGGAGTCTGGATGAAGGAGTTCATTTCCGATCTAGGTGTCATACCTAGTGCATCGGGACCAATGAAGATCTTCTGTGACAATACTGGTGCAATTGATTTGGCAAAGGAATCCAGATTTCACAAGAGGACCAAGCACATCAAGAGACGCTTCAATCCCATCCGGGACCAAGTCCAAGTGGGAGACATAGAAATTTGCAAGATACATACGGATCTGAATGTTGCAGACCCATTGACTAAGCCTCTCTCACGAGCAAAACATGATCAGCACCAAGACTCCATGGGTGTTAGAATCATTACTATGTAATCTAGATTATTGACTCTAGTGCAAGTGGGAGACTGAAGGAAATATGCCCTAGAGGCAATATTAAGTTATTATTTATTTCCCCATATCATGATAAATGTTTATTATTCATGCTAGAATTGTATTAACCGGAAACATGATACATGTGTGAATACATAGACAAACATATAGTCACTAGTATGCCTCTATTTGACTAGCTCATTAATCAAAGATGGTTATGTTTCCTAACCATAGACATGTGTTGTCATTTGATTAATGGGATCACATCATTAGGAGAATGATGTGATTGACATGACCAATTCCGTTAGCCTAGCACTTGATCGTTTAGTATATTGCTATTGCTTTCTTCATGACTTATACATGTTCCTATAACTATGAGATTATGCAACTCCCGTTTACCAGAGGAACACTTTGGGCAGGGGCGGAGCTAGGCTAATGCAAGGGTATGCAACGCATACCCAATGTTGTTTGCAAATTGTTTTCAGTATATAAGCTCATATATGCATGTATGTAACGTATTTTTTTTAAAACAAGGCAAAAGATTTGCCATTTTCATTGATTAAGGGAGAAGGTTTAAGACAAACGACTGCAAAGCGGGAGACAAATATCTACTCTCGCGGCATTACAATACTCAAGTGGGTGGCACCGGCAATAGCCCAAAGATGGGCCTCCTCTTTTATCTTCGCGATGAGCATCATCGTCGTAGCGGTGATGTTACGGAAAACCCTTCCATTACGCTCTTTCCAAATCTCCCAAGACATGAGCATGAAGAAGGAGGCGATAGCCTTTCTCTTATCTCCACGCTCAACCACATTTTTAATCCACCATTCTCGAACCGAAACCTCATTTCGCCAGCTCCTCACCACATCACCATGTATACCAAGCCATGTTGCAACCTTGATCCAGACACGCTGGGAGAACCTACATTGGAAGAGAAGGTGTGCTGCGGTTTCCTGGACTTGCTTGCAGAGCGGGCAAAGTTTGTAGTTCGGCCATCCACGACGGTGCAATCGATCAGCTGTCCAAACTCTGTTTTGAATTATCAACCAAGCAAAAAATTTGCATTTCGGAGGGGCCCAACCCTTCCAAACAGCAGCAGGCATGATGCTTGCCGTGTGTCCCGCAAACTGCGCCATATAGGCCGTCGACGCCGAGTATTCTCCATGAGACGTGAACTTCCATAGGATAGTATCATGCGCAACATTGTCGAGAGTCATGGGCTCACCATGGAGCATATTCAGGAGTTCGCCTTGCTATGGGAAAAGCTATCCTCTGTATGTAACATATGGCAGCCTAGCTGTACGTACAGGACATGAGAAACGAGGAAAAGAACGATTCAACGCCACTTGGGCCTTTATTGGGCTGCGACGTTGCTACTAGGCCTTATATTGAGGCTTAACGCTGGCCGGATTGATGGAAGTGGAGGAGACAGCTCGAACAGGAGCCAACGAGCCTACGATTCTGCTGATTCAACCGCGGCCGCGCCCCATCATGAAATAGAGGCACATCGCCACGCCGCATGCCTGCATCGGCCATCAGAAGCAACCACCGCATCATCTCTCTTGTCCGCCGTCGCAGATCGCCGCCTCTCACCGATTGATCTCCTTCGCGTGCCCATGTCTGTCGCAGTACACACTCGGCAACGTCATGGCACGCACCGGCGCACGAATGGATCTGCCATCTACTCCCTACCCTCCGTTGCTAAATGGACTACCACATACGGATGTATATAAACATATTTTAGAGTAGATTCACTCATTTTCTCTGTATATAGTCAGTTGTTGAAATCTTTAGAAAAAAGAAATATTTAGGAATGGAGGGATTAGAAGACATGTTGGCAACGGAGGCGTGCACAATTCAACCATCTTTTGATTCTTCTTTGTGAGTGTTTAATCATGATTTTGTCTTTAATCTGTTGTAGTCAATTTTGAGACCGGTTTGCATTGGCTCGCTATAAACCTTGAGAAGAACCACAATGAAACCAAGGTGAAGTTTATGCATCTAAATTTCTGAATTATGAACATTCAAATTTGTAAAACTTTCCACCATGCCACCTTCATAGTATTTTTTAAGCATAAATTCGTCATGCAAGTAAAGGAAGACACAATCATTTCTCGCTTCCAAAACGGTGATCGTAGAACTATATTATGATTCTCCTTGTTCTTGCAAAATGTAACTGAATTGTTGGACACATTGTTGCTACAAAAACTATATTTTTTAACTCCGCATACCCATGTCGAAAATCCTAGCTCCGCCACTGACTTTGGGTACTACCAAATGTCACAACGTAATTGGGTGATTATAAAGGAGTACTACAGGTGTCTCCGAAGGTACATGTTGAGTTGGCGTATTTCGAGATTAGGTTTTGTCACTCCGATTGTCGGAGAGGTATCTCTGGGCCCTCTCGGTAATGCACATCACTATAAGCCTTGCAAGCAATGTGACCAATGAGTTGGTTACGGGATGATGCATTACGTAACGAGTAAAGAGACTTGCCGGTAACGAGATTGAACTAGGTATTGGATACCGATGATCAAATCTCGGGCAAGTAACATACCGATGACAAAGGGAACAACGTATGTTGTTATGCGGTTTGACCGATAAAGATCTTCGTAGAATATGTAGGAACCAATATGGGCATCCAGGTTCCGCTATTGGTTATTGACCGAGAATAGTTCTAGGTCATGTCTACATAGTTCTCGAACCCGTAGGGTCCGCACGCTTAACGTTACAATGACAATTTTATTATGAGTTTATAAGTTTTGATCTACCGAAGTTTGTTCGGAGTCCCGGATGTGATCACGGACATGACGAGGAGTCTCGAAATGGTCCATCACGCGTCTAGGCGACTCCCTAGGCGACTCCCTTGGCGCCTCCCTAGGCGGCCCCCGCCAGTGGCTACTCCGGCGCCGGCGGCCACCACCACCACTTCCCCTGTCACGGGCCACTCCGGCCGTGGCATCCACCATCTACTCATGGAGAGCCTCCTCCATTGGGACTTCTCTCCGGGCTTGGCGATTGAATCTCAGGTACGTGCCAAGTTTGGATCTTCGGTGCACTTCTCTGGGGCAAATCCTAGATCCTCCAAGGAATTCTTCCTTGTTGTTTCTTTCTCGTCGGCTTCATTCAAGTTGACTGAGGAATCTGTGGCCCTAGCGCTCCAATCTTGCATTGGCGGCCTCGCATCAAAATTTAGGGTTTTGCAACTAAGTGATCGTCGTTTTCGATTCTCGGTTGCCTCCAACCGTGTGGGACACTTTATCTATGGTCTTAAGGATCGGATCTGGCCAGATTTTATTTGTCATTTTCATCTATTTCATGGAGTCCCTGATCACGCTGGTGTTCATCATGAAGTTGGTTGGCATGCGGATAGTTTTCTGCACGAGGTGGGATCCCGCTCTTTGGCGATCAAATCAAAATGGCTCCAAGATCAACAAAGTAAATTTGACCAGCTGAACTCAGTTGCTCAACATTTGGTGCATTCACTTGATTATTCACAAGGTTCCACGCCAGACTGGAGTCGGCAGTCAGCCGCCAATGGAATCTTTTTTGGGCAGTTCAAATTTCCGGTGATTGCGGATCAAGAGCTGAATATACGTTTGGGAGATTTTGTTTGCTCTGGTAAGCAAATTGTGCAAGCCCTACCTTCTTTCAAGGGATCTCGTTTTCGTGATTCATATTGGGATTCCATTTCTGACGAGAAGCTATACCATATTATGGACGGTTGGCAAGCGGGTTATTCTAATACTGAAGTCGCCTCTATGGTCCAGATTGCTGATGTCCCATCTCAAGATTATATTGATTCTCGTTTGCTTAAATGCTCCAGATGCTCGCGTCATGGCCACCCTACCATGGATTGCCCAGGTATCTTCTGCCAACGTTGTATCCGCCTTATCGATCAATGTTTATGTCCAGAATATCTTCCTGATCGGGGTGAAGCATGCATGTTGGGCCGTAAGCTTCAAACCTATCTGGCGTGTAACAGCAGGGAACATATAAGTCGTAGCTGTCCTGGCCTACAGAGATGCAGCTCGTGTAACTTGTTGGGCCATGTTACGTGTCGGGGGGGTTGGATTGGGCCGGCCTACTATTGGCGGCCCAAGACCTTTAAACTGACTACGCCTCCTCTTGTGGAACGGAAAGATATCGGCTGCCAGGGGGGTAGGCGGGATAAACACGGTAACAACCAGGGTTTGTTATGGAAGGTGAAACAGAAAATCCCATGTAGTGATGACGTGTCCTTTCCCCATTGCTTGACGCTCCGAATACCCCCTCCCATCGCAGCTGTCAACTCCACCGCCCTGGGGGCCCAATCAGATTCAGTCTCCTCAGTTTCATCTGCCTCCTCCTTCTCCTCTGCCCCTGCTTCCCCTGCTCCAAGACCGGAGTCCTCAAAAAACCCTACTGGCATCGCCATGGCGAACTTTCCAGTTGGGCCGTTTGCCTTCACTCCCGTCGGCTCACACATTGAGCGAGGGCCAGATCATCGCCTGCAGAGGAGCACCATGGTGGTGGATGAGGCGCCGCTGAACCACGAGAGGTATGCTCTGATTGAGATCACCCCCCTGTTCCAGATCATCAGAAAAGATTTTGGCTAGAAGAAGTCTGCCGGATTATTAGGGAGGATTTGGAGTATCAGATTGAGGATGAGTTTGTCTATCCGATCGCTGTGGGTTGTGTTGCTTTTGTTGATGTTCAGAGTAGAGATGACGCCATTAGAGAGGGGCCGCACGCATTGACTGAGGATTCTTACTTCACACTAATCCCCCATGACGAGGGGATTAACATGAGAATGCCTGCTTTTCAATATGAAGTCTGGATCTTAATGCTTGCTTTTCCTATGGATTACATGACTGAACATTATGTTCATAAGGCGGTCTCGCGTTTTGGTAAACTGCTGTCATGGCCAAGACCGAATGAGAATAAAGCTAGCGTTCTGGTCAAGTGCCACATTAAGGATATTGAGGAAGTCCCCCATAGTCTGCTGGTCACTAAAGTTGGAATGCTGCCGGGTTTTGGACGCTCTTGGTCTGTCCCCCTCTATGTTCTGAATGGCAGAGATACTGTACCTGGTCTGCAAGGGACAGAGGATACTCCCCCTCTCCTAAATGCTTCTCCACACCCGTACACTCTGCCCTACTACACGATCATGCAACAGGCTCGAATCAATGAGATGGAGGCCCAGCAAGCAGCTAATGAGGCAGCGTGGCATGGTAATCAACACGCCCAGGATCAGCATCATGCCAATGACTGGAGTCCGTGGCCAGTGGTGCCACCACCGTACACAAGATTCAGTTTCAGAACCTACTTTGAATATGATGGTCCATCTTTGATGGATGGTGTGCAATAGGAACATAATCTGGTTGACAATCTGTCTGATGTGTGGTTTGAGCTTTCGTATGTCGAGGAATTGGCTGATAATTTCATAAATGGTGTCCCCTCTGCAGCCCATGCATTTGTCCGAGCTGGAGGCTCTGTTTCTGCTCTGTTCTTTGTCACTGACAATGATTTGCTATCATGGATGGGAGGGATGTTAAAGAGGATCTACACCAGAGCTATACTACCTATTGAAACCCCTCAAATAGCGTGCTATCTGCTTAACCCTTTCACTGGCATTCAACTCCATCTTGATCGCATGTGCTTGGCTGTGCTTGCTCTTATACGGCCTGAAGTTGATATCTTCGGTCGTATCTTTGGCTCAATGTTTCAGATGGGTAATGTCACTGTTCTGTCTGCTTGGTTTGGAAAACCTACATCTGATCTTCCGTTGATTGACACCTCAAGGTTGGCCCCCGATGTGAATTTGGAAGTCCGTGATTCCATGGCTCTTGATGCAGGCCCAATCGGGCGTATGATACTCACGGAGACAGCCAATGTGGACACGGTCCTCCTTCGTCGCAGTGCACGCGCAAACAAATATGATGGGTTCAGGGTGCCACCAATGTCTGACAGGAGAATACCAGTTTCCAAGGTCAAGCCCAGGAAGGACCCTTATATTGCTGGCCTTTCTACTACAGGCTCTTCTTCTGCTAGGAATAATGAAAAGGTATCTGATACTGTCCCACCTCCCACTTCTATCCATGCTATTCAGTCCATTGGGACTAATATGTGTGGTGTTCATCCGAGCCAGCTGAGTGATGACAAGCTGCTTGCTACGCAAGAGATGCACAAGAGTAACACTGGTGGCCTGGATGCAGCTTAAGGCGTGGAAAGTTCTATGCTGGAATGTCCGAGGGATTAACTCCGACAAGAAGCTTTTGGCGCTGCGCAATGCTATCAGTTCTAGTGGGTGTTCAGTTATTTGTCTGCAAGAAACTAAACGTGCTACTTTCGATCTAGCTTTTGTTAAACTATTCTGTCCGAAAAAATTTGATAAGTTTGAGGTTGTGCCCTCCCAAGGGGCCTCCGGTGGTCTTATTGTGCTATGGGATAGCTCTGTTTTCACTGGTTGTGTTTTTTGCTCTGAATCTTTTGCATTGGGCATTCAGCTAACCTCTGTGCACACTGGCAAGTCCTGGAAAATTGTTAATATTTATGGTCCCTGCGCTGGGCAGGGAAGATCCGATTTCACATCTTGGTTGTTTGACCTGGATATACCTGATGATGAGGATTGGTTATTTTGTGGGGATTTCAATTATATTAGAGCGCCAGATAATCGCAACAAGCCGGGAGGGGATGCTAATTATATGCTCACGTTTAATGACTTCATACACGCTCAGGCTCTGGTTGAGTTACCAATTAAGGGCAGGCAGTATACGTGGAGTAATATGCAGTCTGATCCACTGCTAGAACAAATTGACTGGTTCTTTACATCGTCTAACTGGACCTCAAACTATCCGAACACCACAGTGGGTCCCCTTCCCAAACCAGTATCTGATCACACACCCTGTGTGATTTCGATTGAATCCTCGGTACCTAAGAGTAGGATATTTAGGTTTGAAAACTTCTAGATTTCTCATCCGGGTTTCTTCGAGCTGGTTAGATCAACCTAGGAGAAACATTGCTTTGCACCGAATTCGGCTCAGCTCTTATGCAAAAAACTTAAGAACCTAAGGTATGCCCTTAAACGCTGGAGTAAGCGGATCTCTAGGCTGAACCTTTGTATTGATAATACAAACTGGGCTCTCCTGGAACTTGACAATATCGAGGACAAAAGGCCGCTATCGGTCCCAAAAACAAACTTCAGGGATATTCTCAAAACCCACCTAGTCACCCTCCTTGGCTACAAACGAGAATATTGGAAAAAGAGGTATACGGTAAGATGGTTCTCTTGCGGGGGTGACAACACCAAATTCTTTCACTCGGCGGCCTCGGAAAGATATCGCAAGAACTCCATATCCTCACTGAAACTTCCAGACAGTTCGCTGGTAATAGATCATGTGGGTAAAGCCAATGAGCTGTTCAATACCTACAGAGAGAGATTGGGCAAGAAAGGTGAATTTGAGATGAAATTTGACCTGTCTAGAATCATTAAGAAAGTGGAGGGGCTGGAAGGACTAACCACGCCTTTCACAGATGAGGAAATTGACAGTGTGGTTAGAGAGATGCCATCGGATAGAGCGCCCGGCCTGGATGGCTTTAATGGGTGTTTCCTGAAATCGTGCTGGCACATTATCAAACACGACTTCTATAGATTATGCAATGACTTTTATGAGGGTACCATTGATCTCAAGAGTCTGAACTCGGGGTTCATAACTCTAATCCCAAAAACCCAGTCGCCTGAAACTGCCAATGATTTCAGACCCATCACGCTGCTCAATTGTTGCCTGGAACTGATAACTAAATTGCTGGCTAACCGTCTGCAGAAGCTGGTTCTCAAAATCATTCATCGGAACCAATACGGTTTCTTGAAGGGGAGATCGATCCAGGACTGCCTGGCCTGGGCGTTTGAATACATACATCAGTGCCAGTCGTCGGGGAGAGCGTGTTGCATCTTAAAGTTAGACTTTGCGAAGGCATTCGACACCATCCAGCATGAACCAATGATCGAGATCATGAAACATATGGGTTTCGATGAGAAGTGGCTGGGATGGATCAAATGCATTTTTTCTTCTGGTAGTTCCTCGGTTTTGCTCAATGGAGCCCCTGGGAAAGTGTTTGACTGCCTTTGTGGAGTCCGACAGGGAGACCCTTTGTCCCCTCTGATCTTTGTCCTTGCAGCGGACCTGCTTCAGTCAGCGATCAATGATGCCATGCGGAATGGACTGCTTCAACTACCTCTTCCTACGTCTGACAGCAACTACCCAGTCATTCAGTATGCTGACGGCACGATCGCTATGCTCCAGGCCTCAGTCTCGCAGGCGCATGTTCTGAAGTCCATCCTAGTTGACTACGCGAAGCCGGTGGGCCTGAAAATAAACTTCCACAAGTCAACTCTAGTGCCCATCAATTGTGACCCGATGCTGGCAGGGGAGATTGCTGCTATCTTTGGCTGCTCTCTTGGCACCATGCCGTTCACTTATTTGGGCCTGCCCATGGGTACCACACGCCCGAGCTTGAGTGACTTGATGCCAATGGTAGCCTCCGTTCAGCGTAAGATGCCTGCTGCAATCTCGCTCCTGGACTATGGCTCCAAGCTTACGTTGCTCAACTCTGTGGTCACTTCCCTGGTCGTTTATGCCATGTGCTCCATCAAGAAAAACCCTAGGATCATTGAGCACCTGGATAAACTGAGGAGATCGTGTCTTTGGGTGAGAAAATCTGATGATGGGCCCAAAGGTAGCTCCTTGGCAGCTTGGGATATGGTGTGCAAACCCAAGAGCAAAGGTGGTCTGGGGATCATTGACCTCAAAACCCAAAACTAGGGGCTCCTGTTAAAGCAACTTCACAAGTTCTATAATAAACATGATGTCCCTTGGGTCAAACTGATTTGGGACTCGTACTATGTGGACAAAATACCTCATGCCTCTGACCCGTGTGGCTCCTTTTGGTGGAGAGACCTTATGTCGATGTCTGATATATACAGAGGAATTACTAAAGCTGAAGTGTTTGCCGGTGATACGATCTTATTCTGGAAGGACAGTTGGAACATGGATACTCTTCAAGACAGGTACCCGAGAGCATTTTCGTTTGCTCGAAATCCAGATGTGTCTATTAGGCATCTCCTGTCGTCAGAAAGATTGGGGGAGGTGTTCCACCTGCCGCTGTCAGTGGAAGCTAAGAATGAGGTTATTCAGATACAGTCGGAAACCCTTGAAATGGCTTTGAATGAAGACAGGGACGTATGGTCATGTGTTTGGGGGGGACAAACTTTCGATCTTCCAAATATTATGAGCACTGCTTTAGTCAGGTTCAGGCAGATCAAATCTTTGGGTTGATTTGGAAAACCAAGTGCACGATGCAATGGAAGGTGTTTCTGTGGCTGTTGCTGGCTGACAGACTGAATACCAGGAATATGCTTCGACGCAGACACTTTAGAATCCAGAATGATAACTACGCCTGTCTCCTCTATAACCAGCCGCCCGAAGAAGACATTGCTCATCTCTTCTTCGCCTGCCCTTTCAGTCAAAGGTGCTGGGCTGCGCTGGGAATACATTGGCCAAATGACCCTGACTGGATTAAAATGGTTCATGAAGGCAAGAGCAGGTGGACAAGGCCGATGTTCTTAGAAGTCTTCACGGTTGCTGCTTGGGGGATCTGGAAGGAGAGGAATGACAAACACTTCAGGGGGATTCAGCCTTCCTTTGATTCTTGGAGGGGCAGGTTCAGGAAGGATTTTGCTATCCTGGCTCATAGAGTTAGGCGGGAGCTGGCTCCTTGCATCACTTCCATTGTCAACTTGCTTTGATTTTCTCTTCGGTTGTGTTGTATAGCTAACAACCCCCCACCCCCCTTCTCACTATATGTAATTTTGTACAGTCTGAACTCTCTAACCCCCCCTAACCTTATTATTTTAATACAAAGGCAGTGGGAGTTGCTCACTGTCATCAGTTCTCAAAAAAAAATGGTCGAGACATAAAGATTGATATATTGGATGACTATATTCGGACATCGGAAGCGTTCCGGGTAATTTCGGAGAAAACCGGAGTGCCGGAGGGTTACCGGACCCCCCCGGGAGAGTTAATGGGCCACATGGGCCTTGGTGGGAAGAGAGAGGGGCGGCCAGGGTGTGCCGCGCGCCCCCTCTCCCTCTGGTCCGAATTGGACTAGGAGGGGGGGCGGCGCCACCCTTTTTTTCCTTCCCCCTCTTCCCCTTCCTTTCCCCCTCCTAGTAGGAGTAGGAAAGGGGGAGTCCTACTCCTACTAGGAGGAGGACTCCTCCTCCTTGGCGCGCCCCAAGGGGCCGGCCGGCCTCCCCCCTTGCTCCTTTATATACGGGGGCAGGGGGGCACCCTAGGAAACACAAGTTGATCTACGGATTGTTCCTTAGCCGTGTGCGTTGCCCCCCCTCCACCATATTCCACCTCGGTCATATCGTCGCGGAGTTTAGGCAAAGCCCTGCGCCAGTAGAGCATCATCATCGTCACCACACCGTCATGCTGACAGAACTCATCCCGAAGCTTTGCTGGATCAGAGCCCGGGGATCGTCATCGAGCTGAATGTGTGCTGAACTCGGAGGTGCCGTACGTTTGGTACTTGGATCGGTCGGATCGTGAAGACGTACGACTACATCAATCGCGTTGTCATAACGCTTCCGCTGACGGTCTACGAGGGTACGTGGACAACACTCTCCCCTCTTGTTGCTATGTCATCACCATGATCTTGTGTGTACGTAGGATTTTTTTTAAATTACTACGTTCCCCAACAAGTTCTTCAGTACATCATATAATATAGAGAAGTGCAGATCAAGTAGTGCAATCATATACAGCTGCCACTTAAGTCATCCTTCCCCTTAAGCAGAGTGATGCCTTTCAATGTCACACAATAATGTTTGTTGCAAGAACATTCTACTCTTAGTGTTCGTTTGTCAACTGCATAAAAATATATAGTTTTGCTGCTGTTATGCCTGTATTCACTGCTGCTGCTGCTGTACTTGTGATGATGTTTTAGGTACCCCGAGAGGCCCTTGAGTTTGCCGGAATGTCGATTAACTTCCATTCCGGCAAATTCGGGTACTCCATATGTCCTATTTTCAGCAAAGGTAATGCTGAAATTTTCCGTGAATTTTAGCATTACTTTGCTAAAAATAGGACATATGGGGTACTTGCGACTAATGCCTGTTATCATGCATGTTTTATGATCTGTTGCAAGGGTACTAATTGGTCTCTTCTGCTGCTTATCAGAGATGGCGGGAAGTAGCCACCGCCGATCTGCGACACCGCAGTACGAGTTGGATGCTTCCGAGTTCTTCACTATCATACTTGAGGCTTCGGTATCATCCATGACGCAGGTATATAAAACGAGAAATCTCCCCTTCACCCATCTCATTATGATATCTGTTGTTTGCTACATCACTCATTGTCCCAAACTGCAGAGGCTGCCTGACAGTTTTATGAACATGCTGATGGGTGAAGATCCGCCAAATAATGTGAAGCTGCGACATGCCGGCAGCGGGTTTCGCAGGCAGTGGGATGTGCAGTTGGTGATCAAGAAGGGCCACATGTACTTGTCTCGTGGGTGGGAGAAGTTCTACCGTGCCTACGACCTGCAGCTGGGGTACTTCCTTCTCTTCAGGTACGACGACGACACCAACATGCTCATCGTGAAGGTGTTCAACAAGACTATGTGTCGCATGCGCTACGATGCCCATGATGCTGGTACGTTCTGCCTCTTATTATTCCTCTACATTTGGCTTTGTCTCACATTGATTGTTAATGGTCATTGTTGCATTTTGGACAGGTAATGGGAGCAGCAGCAGCGACACTGGCTACAGCCAAAGCAGCAGCGACTATGGCTGTAGCGAAAGCAGCAGCGATTCTGGCTGTAGCGAAAGCAGCAGCGATTCTGGCAGCAGCATAGACAACAAGAAGGATGATCCGGACTGGAGTGCGGGAGAAGAGGAGCAGAGTGAGGATGAGGAGCTGCAGGATGACGATGGGCATCAGGCTGAGGATGACCAAGCGCTGGTGGTGGCTGACCAAGGGCAAGAGATGGTGGTGGCTGACCATGGGCAAGAGATGGAGGTGGCTGAGGATGACCTAGCAATGGTCGTGCCTGAAGGTGGCCTCGCGATGGTGGTGGTGCCTGACAATGACCACGCACCAGTGGTGGCGCCGGCAATCCCACAACTGGGCGACATGACCACGCCAATTGTGGTAGAAGACTACATCCCACTGCCTCCACTGCCTCCACCGCCTCGCCGCTCTAGGCGCATCAGGGAGAGGAAGGAGAAGAAGGAGAAGAACAATGCATGAGAACTGAACTTTGTCAAGTATGTCAAATCTCCTATAGGTTAGCTATCCAAAATGATATATATATACCTAGTTACCTATGTTATCTCTAATATGCTTAGTTTCCTATAAGTTAGCTTCATTTTTACCTAAGTTGGCTCTAATATACTAACTTAGAGCTTATATGCTTAGTTTCCTATAGGTTAGCTCCAAAATAACTTATGTTAGCACAAAATGATCAAGTTTACATAATAAGCTTATAGTCTTTTTCTTATTCTTCTTCTTTTCCAAAATGACATAGGTTAGCTTCATTTTACCTAAGTTGGCTCTAATATACTAACTAAGAGCTTATATGCTTAGTTTCCTATAGGTTAGCTCCAAAATAACTTATGTTAGCACAAAATGATAAAGTTTACATAATAAGCTTATAGTCTTTTTCTTATTCTTCTTCTTTTCCAAAATGACATAGGTTAGCTTCATTTTACCTAAGTTGGCTCTAATATACTAACTTAGAGCTTATATGCTTAGTTTCCTATAGGTTAGCTCCAAAATAACTTATGTTAGCACAAAATGATCAAGTTTACATAATAAGCTTATAGTCTTCTTCTTATTCTTCTTATTTTCCAAAACTCTTCTTATTCTTCTTCTAGTGTTCTTTTTCTTCTAGTATTCTTCTAGTCTTCTTCTTTTTCTTCTTCTAACTTCTTATTTATCATTTTGCAGATTTGATTTAATTGACGGAAGCTTGCGTGGATGGAGTTCTTCTTTTCCATTTGTGTTTTTATTTTGTATCAATGTGAAACTTTTGTGAATTGATGGATAACGGTGTTGGATGAACAATGTGAAACTTTTGTAATATGTAACGACGGAACTATGTGTTGGCTATGTATGTATATATGATGAAACTTGTGTGTTGGATATGATTGTTATATGGATGCTTGTTGTATATATATGTGTTGAATATCTCATATGTGAAATAGTGACCTGAGATTAAGAAAAAACAAAAAAAAAATTAAAAAAATTGTTACTAATGGCGCACTACCATGTGGTGCGTTATAAGTATAGCAGATAATAGTGGCGCACTATGGGCAATACTAATGGCGCACTACGTGGTGCGCCATTAGAATACCAAATTCTAATGGCGCACATGTGGTGCGCCATTAGAAAAAAATTCTAATGGCGTGAGGCTAGTGGCGCACCAGCAGTGCGCCATTAGAAGGCAAAACTGGTGCGCCACTAGCATGCCTTTTCCTAGTAGTGCAAACTAGGTGAACAAATCAGAGTTGAACCTAGTGTTGCTATGGTTAAAGATCTCTTGGTCGATAATATTGATGGGCATGTTATTTACTTCTGTGATGAAGCTGCTAGAATTGTCAAACCGAGGAAAAAGATAAACATAGACCAGTTTTTGGCGTGCCTGTTGTCTGAGTTAAGATAGGAGATCACTGTTATCATGGTTTATCTGATATAGGTGCTAGTGTGAGTGCTATTCATTTTTCCTTATATGAAGAAATTAAGAATGAAATAGAACCTGCTGAAATAGAAGACATAGATGTCACTATTAAACTTGCCAATAGAGATACTATATCACCAATTGGGATTCTTAGAGATGTTGAAGTCTTGTGTAGAAAAATAAAATACCCTGCCGATTTTCTTGTTCTTGGTTCCCCACAAGATGACTACTGCAGCAAATCACTAAAATTATTATTCAACATTGCATACTAAATGCCTCTGCATATTTAATAGTCATATCCTCAAATAGAAGGGAAACGTTTGGAGACAGCGCGCCGGCAGAACCTTCGGCCGGTCGCCCGCTCATGCGCACTCCCGCTTCACGGGGTCCCACAAGAGATGAGCCAGACCGATTTATCCTTCTCCCTGTCCACTTACTTTTTGCCAGCGACACATGCGTCTTCCTTGTTCCTGCCGCTGCAATCCCCAGCACGCCGGCGAGGCCGCCATCCACCCGGTCTACCCCTGCATCGACCCCTACCCCGCCGCAGGCCAATCTCGCCGGCGAGGTCGTTGTCCACCCCACGGTCGGCGACTTGAGGCGCTGGAGATGACATGCACGGGGTCGGGGGGTGCTGCATCTGGTATCCACTGGTGCCGGAGACGAAGAGCCAAGGGCGTCGTGCCAAGCCGTGCCGATGAGTCTCCATGGATGACCATGGTGAAGGTAGCGATGCCAGCGAGCGGATAACGATGCTGGAACTAGCATTTTGTTTTGCTTCAACCGGCCAAATCCAAAACTGGAACCACTACTGTTTTTTGCTGCAACCAACAAGTGAGTTGGAAACACAGCTGATTTTTTGCTACAACTAGCTCTTTTTCTGCTACAACCGGTGGGGCTATTTGCTACAATCTTCGGTGTGTAGTTTTGTGGCCCATGACAACAAACAGCTACAACCGGGAGATGAGGAAAGTTGCAACCCATGCTATGAAAAGCTACGACCGGCAACAAAAATAGCTACTACTGTCAGAGTAACGTGCTGCAACCAACGACGGAGAAGTTGTGGCCGGCGACGGTAGATGCAAAAAAGCTTCAACCTGCTTCTGTAGAGAGCTTCGACCGGCTGAAAGCTTCAACCCCGCAGAAAAGCTACAACCCCCCGTTGAAGGTGCTCAAACCGTTGTGCAGAAAAGTTGCAACCCCCAAGTCAATGGCGGCGATGGGAAGCAAATTAATGAGGCAACCGATGACAAGAACTTTGCTGGAAACGGCCGAGGTTTTTGCTACAACCATCGCCAAATTTTGCTACTACCAGCGACGGAATTTGCTACATCTATCACGACAGAGCTGCGACGTACTATGGTGGTGGATTTTTTTGTTGCAACCGTTCTCGGATTTTGCTACTACCGGTGTGGGATTTTGCTACACCCATCCATGGCAGAGTCGCGAGCAGCGACGACGGCGACGACAAAGAATTGCTGCAACCATTTGTTCGTTTTTACAACGACCGGCGCCGAAGTTTCCATGGCCGATAAGCATGGGCGGCCAAGGATACGGCGGCGAGCACGGGTTGCCGGCGAGCACGAGGCCGAGGACGGATGCAGGTGGTGCGAGTGGGGACTGGCGACGAGGATGGGGACCTGCGACGAGCGCCGAAGGCGCCATGGCCGGGGCGATGAGCGCCACAGGCGGCCAGGGCGACGAGCACGGGCGGTGCCTTGTTTGCCAAGGCGGCAAGCGCGGGCTTTGTGAGTGCGCATCCATGGCGGCCTTGATTGGCTCGCTCCTCTCTGTGTGTGCTAGAGACGAGGATAAGGTAAGGAAAAAATAAAATAGGGGAGGCAATCTGACGGTCTGGTGCAGTTACATCGGGCGGCTGGGGGCAGACCGTCCGAAACTTTCGGCCGGCGCACCGGCGCCCGGTGCTACCCCAAATAGAATCATTAAACAAGCAAACATATGCAAACAATGCAACCATAATAGCAATCTGCCAAAACAGTACAGTCTGTAAAGAATGTAATATTCATCATACTTCACTAACTCCTAAAATTATGAAATTTTACCACACTGTAGAAAATTTATTATATCTTACTATGCAAAAAATTTCAACATTTTATCATATTCTGACTTTTCTCGGGAATTTTTGCAACAACAATAAACTTTCTGTTTTGAAACAGGAACATGTAGACTTGCAAAATAAGCATGGTATAGGCTATCCTTGACATTTTTATTAAAGTAAAAGAAGCAAAACATTATTCTAAATAACAGGAAGCAAATACTAACAAAATAAATTAACGTTCCAAGCAAAACACATATCATGTGATGAATGAAAACATAGCTCAAAGTGAGGTTACCGATAATGTTGGAGACGAAAGAGGGAATGCCTTCCGGGGCATCCCCAAGCTTAGTTGCTTGGACCTTTCTAGAATACTACCTTGGGGTGCCTTGGGAATCCCCAATCTTAGGATCTTGTCACTAATTATTCTCCTCATATCGACATCTCATCCAAAGTTTGAAAGCTTCAATCACACAAAACTTAACGGAACTTCGTGAGATAGGTTAGTATGATAAAGAGCAAACCATTTCACTTTGGTACTGTCAAATACAAGATTCATAATTGTTTCCACACAATTCCTACTGTAGCATATCATTTCCACAATTTATATTGAGCAATATAATCCATAAAAACAACGAAACAAACAAACTATGCATTTAAAACAGAATCTGTCAAAAACAGAACAGTCTGTAGTAATCTGTACTCAAACTATACTTCTGCTGCTCCAAAAATTATGAACAAATTAGGACCACGTGAGAAATTTGTATATTAATCTTCTTCAGAAAGAATCAAGTCAATAGCACTTTTCGGTGAAAAATGAGAGTTATTTTCGTGAGCACAAAAGTTTCTGTTTGTCAGCAAGATCAAATCAACTATCACCAAATATGATCCCAAAGGCTTTACTTGGCAGTTTATTGAAACAAAAACAATAAAACATGATTACTATAGTAGCATAATCATGTGAACACACAAAACAGTAGATAAAAGTGTTGGGTTGTCTCTCAACAAGCGCTTTTCTTTAATGCCTTTTAGCTAGGCATGATGAGTTCGATCATGCTCGCATAAAAGATGAAGATTGAAACATAACAAGAGAATCATGAATCATAAGTTACTCTCTCATAATAATTTTCAGTAGAATCATGAATAATTCATCCATATAACCATCACATAAAGCATTCTTTCCATGATCCAAAAGCATAGAAAATTTATTACTCTTTATGGCATACATGTCATCATAATAATCATCATAAGTAGCAACTTTGTTCTCATAATAGTCAATTGAAACCTATTTCAAAATAGTGGATGTATCACTAAATAAAGTCATGACCTCTCCAAATCCACTTTCATCAATATTTTAATAAGGTTCAACACCCTCCAAAATAGTGGGATCACTACTACCTAGAGTTGACACTCTTCCAAACCCACTTTCATCATTGTACTCATCATAAATAGGAAGCATGCTATCATCATAATAAATTTTCTTATCGAAGGATCATATTCATTATGCAAAGCATCCCCAAGCTTAGAAAAACCATTATTTTCAGAAAATAAATCTTCAAACATTTCATACTCATCAAACATAGCATACCCAAGCTTGTGGTTTTGCATAACATCTTTATCATTATTATCAATGGCATGAATGGCACCAATAGTATAGTAAACATTATTATCATATTCTTCCAATCAAGTGCCAAAAAAAATTCCAAGATCATAAAATACATCATTGTCTTACCAATCATAATCACTACAACAAGTAGTAGGCATCACAAAATCATACTCAATATCATCATCCTCCATCAACATATTTGATTCACTTTCATGAGGCACAATGGTGATAGGAGCAATGTTACTTGGGATATTTACCTTTTTACCTCTACCTTTTCTTCTTCACCACCTCACGTGTGGGTTTAATCAATTTTTTCAAGCTTCTTATTGAAGAGATTGATTGGATAGGAAGCTCCTCCTCGTTACCTGATTCATCATAAGAAACACCAGGAGGGTATTGGGAAATATTCTCCCTTTCAATAGTACTCTCTTCATACTCTATTTGTTTTCTTGTCTTTAGATAGTTGGCAATATAAGGATTCTCAATCCAATTTTCTGCACAAAACATATAAATTTCCTCTAGATCAAAATCAAGAAATCTATTGAGATAAAATTTTGGAATACCCTTAGTCATACATTTCATTTCTTCTTACCCCAAAAGAAGACTAAGCACTTTATGATGCTCAAGGGTAATCAGGTTATCACAATTTTTGGACACAATTTGATCTTGAAACAAATAGCATTGGAGATTTAAATGACCATGTTCATTGCAAAGTTCACATGGATGGCAAAACAAAATTAAATTTTTCAGCACAACCATCTAGCTTCTCTTGCAACCATTTTATTTCTAAATATTTATGCCTCTTGCAAAATCTATCTTCCCTTTTTGATGTGCTTTTGCACTCCCAATCCACTCCGCAAAAATTGAGATTCTTATAAGAGACATCATTATCATGGCTAGTGCAATCATCATTAGCATTTTGGATATTCAAACAATTCATACTAAAAACATTGCAATCATGCTCATCATTCAAATAATTTATGCTAAGCATTTTATTGACTTCTTATTCTAACAATTGAGCACAACTTTCTGAACCATCACTTTCAAGAAAGACATTATAAAGATGCTCAATAATATGATGCAACCTTAATTCCATTTTTTTCATAGTTTTCTTTTATAAACCAAACTAGTGATAAAACAAGAAACTAAAGGATTCAGTTGCAAGATCTAAAGATATACCTTCAAGAACTCACCTCCCCGGCAACGACGCCAGAAAAGAGCTTGATGTCTACTACGCAACTTTATTCTTGTAGACACGTGTTGGGCCTCCAAGCGCAGAGTTTTGTAGGACAGTAGCAATTTTCCCTCATGTGGATGACCTAAGGTTTATCAATCCGTGGGAGGCGTAGGATGAATATAGTCTCTCTCAGGCAACCCTGCAATCAAATACAAGAAATCTCTTGTGTCCCCAACACACCCAATATAATGGCAAATTGTATAGGTGCACTAGTTCGGCGAAGAGATGGTGATAAAAGTGTAGTATGGATAGTAGATATGAGTTTATGTAGTGCGAACAATAAAAAACAGAAAGGTAGTAAATAATAAAATGGAGCACAAACGGTATTGCAATGATGGAAAATGAGGCCTAGGGTCCATACATTCGCTAGTGCAATCTCTCAACAATGCTAACATAGTTGGATCATATGATTATCCCTCAAAGTGCAATAAAGAATCAATCACGAGTTCCTATTAGCGGAGAACAAAAGATAGAAATTGTTTGTATGGTATGAAACCACCTCAAAGCTATTCTTTCCAATCAATCTATCCTAGAGTCCGTACTAAAATAACAGCAAGCTATTCTTTCCGATCGATCTAATCAAGAGTTCATACTAAAATAACACCATATGATGCATATCAACCAACTCTAATGTCACCAAGATACCCCAATGTCACTGCGAGTACACGTGAGTTAATTGTATGATATGTATCAAATAATTTCAGATTCATAATACTCAATACATAAAAAGAACTACAAGGAGACCCCAAAGTTTATATCCGAGAAAAGATAATAAAAACGTGTATTAACCCCTATGCATAGATTACCCCAAAATCACCTTGGTAATCCGCAAGTTGTGTGCCATAACATATATCAAGTGAATCAAAATAATACCACATTGTCACCATGGGTATTCATATGCAAGACATATATTGTGTGTTCTCATATCTGAACATTCAATCCGACAAGACAAAACTTCAAAGGGTAAAGACTCAATTCATCACAACAAGTGTAGAGAGGGGAGAAATATCACATGATCGATCTATGTTAACAAAGCCCATGATACATCAAGATCGTGACATCTCAAGATCGCGCGCGCATGAGAGAGAGGGAGATTAAACACATAGCTACTTGTACAAACCCTCAACGCCGAGGGTGTACTACTCCCTCCTCATCATGGTGGCCGCCGTGATGATGAAGATGGCCACCGGAGATGATTCCCCCTCCGACAGGGTGCAGGAACGGGGCCCCGATTGGTTTTTGGTGGCTACAGAGGATTGCAGCAGTGCAACTTCCGATCTAGGGTTTCCCCGGGGATTTTCAGAATATTTGGGAATTTATATGGTGAAGAAGGGGTGCGGGAGGCCACCGGGGTGTGCACAACCCACCGGGACACCCCCAGGCACGCCCCGATGGGTTGTGCCCCCCTCGGGGCACCCCCCAGGTGCTGCTTTGGCCCATTGGTTCTCTTCTGGTTCATAAAAAAATCCGCAAAAAGTTTCGCGGTGTTTGGAGAACTTTCATTTCTGCACAAAAATTAACACCACGGTAGTTCTGCTGAAAACAACGTCAGTCCGGGTTAGTTCCATGAAAATCACACCAAAACCATATAAAATTATTGTAAACATGGCATGAATACTTCATAAATTATAGATATATTGGAGACGTATCAGTATCCCCAAGCTTAATTCCTACTCGTCCTCGAGTAGGTAAATGATAAAAGAAATAATTTATGAAGTGTGAAAGCCACAAAGTGCACAAGTTTGATCAATGACAATTTCAATCACTTGTCCTAGCATCATAACAACAATTCTTTCTTATAAAATTTCTCATGACCAAGTAGTAGCCAATTCACATGTTAAGGTTCAAACAATGAATTCTCTTGAAACTCAACAACCTATGTTCTCATTCACCAAGCAATTGCAATTCAACTTATTCAATAGAGTCTAAGTAAGAGCTCCACATACTCAACCATCATATAGTCTTCTATGATTGCTAACACTCACCGCATACACATGAGCAAAACATTTCAACCGGACACATAGAAAGATAGGGGCTTATCATTTCGCCTCCCAATGTATTCACCTCAGGGGTGATGTCAACAATAATAACTCAGGCTACACATATTCAACTGGACATATGTGCCTAGATCTTTCCTCACCATATGATGCTTGCCAAAAGAAAAAAATAAAAAGGAATAGAGATAAAAACTTTGACTCTTTGCATAAAAGTAAATACTAAAAAGTAAATGATAGGCCCTTCGTAGAGGGAAGCAGAGGTTGCCATGCGCTTATTTGTTTAATGCTCAACCCCTTAGTGCAAAAGAACGCCATGTTATATTTCCCCTTATGATAGCAATATTTATTATGCAGTCTGTCACTTTTATTCTTTGCCATCACAAGTTTGTACAACGCTCAATTTTCTCTTACACTAAATGATCTAACAGTTTTAGAAGCAATTTTTATTGCCTTATTGCACCAATGACAACTTACTTGAAGGATCTTACTCAATCCTTAGGTAGGTATGGTGGACTCTTGAAAATAAGATTTGAGTTCAAAGGTGTTTTGGATGCACAAATAGTATCTCTACTTGGTGTGGAATTTTTGGCTAGCAAAGATGGGGGGCAAGCACCACATGTTGAAGGATCTATGACAATACAACTTCTATGTGAATATGAACAAACATAAATCATTACGTTGTATTCCTTGACCAACGTCAACAATTTTGTCATACAATATTTTGATGGGGGCTCACAGTCGCAATAGATTTCCAGGATAGTTTATTTGCACGTGAAAGTTCTCTTCCTTCTACCAATCATTCTTGAATTGCTTGTATGGCCAATATTGTGATTGTCAAGCTTCAAAAGATTCCACTTTCTAAACCCAATATGAAGCTACCACTAGGCATGTTATGAACATATAGTTTCAACTTCATTACATTCTATTTATTCAACAATTTACTCATAGGATATTAGTGAAGCACAAGAGTAAATGACAAACTACTCGAAAAAGATATAAGTGAAGACCATGTGAATAGTTATGTAAATGGGTAGCTATTTAGGACTCTCTTTTATTTAAAACTTTCAGATCTAAGTATCTTATTAAAACATCAAGCAAAACAAAATAAAATGGCATTCCAAGAATAGCACAACCCATGTGAAGAAGCAAAAACTTAGGCTCAACCGATACTAACCGATAATTGTTGAAGAAGAAAGGTGGGATGCCTACCGAGGCATTCCCAATCTTAGATGCTTGAGACTTCTTGGAATATAAGCTTGGGATGCCTTGGGCATCCCCAAGCTTGATCTTTTGTGTCTCCTTAATTCCTCTTATATCAGGGTTGCCTTAAATCTTAAAAACTACATCCACACAAAACTCAACAAGAACTCATGAGATAAGTTAGTATAAATCAATGCAATAACCTTATCATTCTCTACTGTAGAAAATCACTAAAATTATTATTCAACATTGCATACTAAATGCTCTGCATATTTAATAGTCCTATCCTCAAATAGAATCATTAAACAAGCAAACATATGCAAACAATGCAACCATAACAACAATCTGCCAAAACAGTACAGTGTGTAAAGAATGCAAGATTCATCATACTTCCCTAACTCCTAAATTTATGAAACTTTACCACACTTTAGAAAGTTATTATAGCTTACTATGCAAAAAATTTCAACATTTTATCACATTCTGACTTTTCTCGGGAATTTTTGCAACAACGATAAACCTTCTATTTTGAAACAGCAACATGTAGACTTGCAAAATAAGCATGGTAAAGGCAATCCTTGACTGTTTTATAGAAGTAAAATATGCAAAACATTATTCTAAATAACAACAAGCAAATCCTAACAAAATAAATTGACGCTCCAAGCAAAACACATATCATGTGACGAATGAAAACATAGCTCCAAGTGAGGTTACCGATAATGTTGGAGACGAAAGAGGGGATGCCTTCCAGGGCATCCCCCAGCTTAGTTGCTAGGATCTTCCTTGAATATTACCTTGGGGTGCCTTGGGAATCCCCAAGCTTAGGATATTGTCACTCATTATTCTCCTCATATCGACATCTCATTCAAAACTTGAAAACTTCAATCACACAAAACTTAACGGAACTTTGTGAGTTAGGTTAGTATGATAAAGAGCAAACTGTTTCACTTCAGTACCATCAAAGAAAAGATTCATAATTTTTGACACACAATTCCTACTGTAGAATATAATTTCCACAATTTATATTGAGCAATATAAGCCATAAAAACAAGGAAACAAGCAAACTATGCATTGAAAATGAAATCTGTCAAAAACAGAATAGTCTGTAGTAATCTATACTCAAACTATACTTCTGCTGCTCCAAAAATGATGAAAAAGTTCGGACCACCCGAGAAATTTGTATATTAATCTTCTGCAAAACGAATCAACTTGAAAACACTCTTCTGTTGAAAATGAGTGTTATTTTCGTGAGTGCAAAAGTTTCTGTTTTTAGCAAGATCAAATCAACTATCGCCCAACATGATCCCAAAGGCTTTACCTGGCACTTTATTGAAACAAAAACAATAAAACATGATGACTACAGTATCATAATCATGTGAACACACAAAAACAATAGATAAAAGTGTTGGAGTGTCTCCCAACAAGCGCTTTTCTTTAATGCCTTTTAGCTAGGCATGATGAGTTCGGTGATGCTCACGTAAAAAGATAAAGATTGAAACATAACAAGAGCATCATGAATCGTAAGTTCCTCTCTCATAATAATTTTCAGTGACATCATGAATAGATCCATCCATATAACCATCACATAAAGCATTCTTTCCATGATACAAAAGCATAGAAAATTTATTACTCTTTATGGCATACATGTCATCATAATAATCATCATAAGTAGCAACTTTGTTCTCATCATAGTCAATTCAAACCTATTCCAAAATAGTGGATGTATCACTAAATAAAGTCATGACCTCTCCAAATCCACTTTCATCAATATTGTAATAATGTTCAACACCCTCCAAAATAGTGGGATCACTACTACCTAGAGATGACACTCTTCCAAACCCACTTTCATCATTGTAATCATCATAAATAGGAAGCATGCTATCATCATAATAAATTTTATTATCGAAAGTAGAAGGAATCAAAGGATCATATTCATTATGGAAAGCATCCCCAAGCTTAGGACAAGCATTATTTTCAGAAATAAATCTTCAAACATTTCATACTCATCAAACATAGCATCCCCAAGCTCGTGTTTTTGCATAACATCATAATCATTATTATCAATAGAATGAATGGAACCAATAGTAGAATAAACATTATTATCATATTCTTCCAAGAAAGTGCCAGTTTTTTTCCAAGATCATAAAAGACATCATTGTCTTCCCAATCATAAGCACTACAACAAGTAGTAGGCATCACAAAATCATACTCAATATCATCATCCTCCATCAACATATTTGATTCACTTTCATGAGGCACAATGGTGATAGGATCAATGTTACTTGGGAAAGTTACCTGTTTACTTCTACTTTTTATTCTTTTCTTTTTCTTCTTCACCACCTCACGTGTGGGTTTAATCAATTTTTTCAAGCTTCTTATTGAAGAGATTGATTGCATAGGAAGCTCCTCCTCGTTACCTGATTCATCATAAGAAACACTATGAGGGTATTGGGAAATATTTTCCCTTTCATTAATACTCTCTTCATACTTTATTTGTTTTCTTGTCTTTAGATAGCTGGCAATATAAGGATTCTCAATGCAATTCTCCGCACAAAACATATAAATTTCCTCAAGATCAAAATCAAGAAATATATTGAGATTAAATTTTGGAATACCCTTAGTCATATTTTTCATTTCTTCATACCCCAAAAGAAGACTAAGCTCTTTATGATGCTCAAGGGTAATCAAGTTTTCACAATTTTTTGACACAATTTGATCATGAAACAAATAGCATTGGAGATTTAAATGACCACGTTCATTGCAAAGTTCACAAGGATGGCGAAAAAAAATTAAATTTTTCAGCACAACCATCTCTTGCGACCATTTTGTTTCTACATACTTATGCCTCTTAAAAAATCTATCTTCCCTTTTTGATGTGCTTTTGCACTCCAAATCCACTCCACAAAAAATGACGTTCTTATAGGTGACATCATTATCATGGCTAGTGCAATCATCATGAGTGAGGGAGTCCTGGATTAGGGGGTATCCGGACAGCCGGACTGTATACATCGTCCGGACTATTGAAGCGTGAAGATACAAGACTCAAGACTTCGGCCTGTGTCCGGATGGGAGTCTCCTTTGCGTGGAAGACAAGCTTGGCAATCCGAATATTATATTTCCATCCTTGTAACCGACTCCATGTAAAACCCTAGCCCTCTCCGATGTCTATATAAACCAGAGAGGATGGTCCTTAGAAGTCCGATCACAATTACAATCATACCATCATAGGCTAGCTCTTAGGGTTTAGCCTCTACGATCTCGTGGTAGATCTACTCTTGTACTACTCATATCTTCAATATTAATCAAGTAGGAAGTAGGGTTTTACCTCCATCGAGAGGGCCCGAACCTGGGTAAACATTGTGTCCCTTGCTTCCTGTTACCATCAGCCTAAGACACACAGATCGGGACCCCCTACCCGAGATCCGCCGATTTTGACACCGACATTGGTGCTTTCATTGAAAGTTTCTCTGTGTTGTCGCTTCGAGGCTTGATGGCGTCTTCAATCGCTAACAACATGGTCCAGGGCGAGACTTTTCTCCCTGGACAGATCTTTGTGTTCGGCGGCTTCGCACTCCGGGCCAATTCGCTTGGTCATCTGGAGCAGATCGACAGCTACGCCCCTGGCCACCAGATCAGGTTCGGAAACTTGAACTACACAGAGGATATTCGCGGAGACTTGATCTTCGATGGATTCGGCCCTGTGCCAGGAGCGCCGGACAGTCATGACGAGCACGGCCTAGACCTGCTGTCGGACAATGCTCGGAATATCATCCCTGCAATAGCCCCGAATCTAAATCCGAAACAGGTTGCGTTGCCCAAGGACGGAGGGGTAGACCCTGCCCCGCAGGCCGCATACTCATCGGCGGTGGAGCCGAACACATGTCTCACCTCTGTGGAGGCCTGTAACCCCGGGCCCCCGGACTCGTATCCGGTTGTTGGTTCCGGTCCACATACCCTCGAGCCAGGTTGGGCTTCGGTAATGGAGTTTACCGCTGCGGACATCTTTCAGCACTCGCCCTTTGGCGACATGATGAACTCATTAAAGTTTCTCCCTTTGTCAGGAGGCTCTGGGCTGAACTATGTCCGACCTGAGTGGGAAGCAGGCGACGAAGGAATTCGTTGCCCACCCACCACCCACTTCATTGCCACGGTTTATGATTTAACCGACGTGCTTAACTTTGACCCCGAAGACATCGATGATATGGACGATGATGCAGGAGACGTACAGGAGCCACCGCTCATAGGGCGCTGGACAACCGCCTCTTTATATGATATATATACGGTGGGCACTCCGGAGGAAACCAATGGCAACGAGGCAGTGGAGGATAACCCCTCAGGAGAAAAAGCAAAGCATGGGCGTCTTTGGCGCCACTCCAAGCCCCGCCAAATCAATGCCGGCCCCAGAGATGAAAGCAATCTGGATGGTGCCGAAGAGGAATACAACCTTGATCATCCTACCTTCAAGCAGGCCGGACCGACCATGGTGGGATACTTGGAGAGGGACAATCATAGACCCCCCTTCGAAGACGAGGTAAGCCTTGGCAATGAGGAGTTCAGCGTGCCTGAAGACCCAGTGGAACAAGTTCGCTTTAAGCGACAGCTCATAGACACGGCAAGGAATCTGCAAAGGAAGCAAGAGCAGCTTAAAGCTGACCAAGATTTGCTAACGCATAGGTGGACCAAGATCCTGGCCACCGAAAAGTACTGATTCGACCGCCCTAACAAAGGGCATATGAGGCACAACTGGCTACCTCAACCTAAGCAGGAGAACCAAAGGCACACAACCCGATGTCCACACACCACTACGGTCCAAGACAGTAAGAAGGATACACAAAGAGGCATCCTCCAGCCTCAGCACAATGGTCATAAACGTTAAGTCAGGGAAGCTGGCACCAAGTACAGCAACCCCCAGTCCGGTCGACGGACAAAGAACAACTCAAGCCTATTCGGCCAGAGCCACATACTTGATCAACCATGTGATATTCACAGTACTCCTAGAAGGACGGCAAAGCACACCAATAGAGAATGCCGGATCCTCAAAACAAAGCGACCGGTCGTGTGCCAGAAAAAATGAAGGGAGGCGTTTAGTCAAGAGACCCCCCTAGAGCACAACAGTACGACCGATCGCCCCCTATCATACAAACCACAGCAATTCAATTATCGTACCCCTAGAGCGAGTAGTCCAGGGCTCCATAACACACAAAGCCTCCGCGGGTATGAATCTACAAATAAACACCTTCTATAAGGTGTCCTATGCAAAGGCCAAGTTCATTGACGCACCGCTCTAACGGTTGTTCTCAGATAACCAAAAAATGCCACACCATCGGCGCATTCCCCTCATAGGGTAACACACCGTGTGCTAACAGGATGAACCACGCTGACTAGATTCCATGTGGTAAACCATTAGGCCAATGCCGGTGATATACTCATACCTATGTGCAAGGTCGAACCCCGCCCTTAGAGCGGAAGCCATACAGCTGCCGGAGTAGCGAGTCGTGCATGCCTATCAAAATTTTGATATGACAGCCAACTATCCGGACACCAACTGAGGAGTCCGCGCTGCTTCACGGTATATCGGCTGGGGTCACCAGGGTCCGATCAGGAACCCTTAGAACAACCACAGGAGGACGTTCGGCTGCCTCCAAACATTTGCCCTCACAAACTAACTTTGATGCAGAATAGGATTGGCGGCATGGAATCGGCCCGGACACACATGGACAGGACCATGCAGGTAGAAGGCAGTTCGAATTCACTTTCGATCCACCCACAGCCCCCTCCAGTCCGGCCATCACAGGTTCCGCCAAAAACCATCTCTTTTTCATAATCATAAATCGCACTCATATGCATAGACATATCATCCTACTACAATGCATATATTTAAATAACACGTACCTGCCATCATTTATCATCGACGCATCTTTGCCACAAAACGGCAGCCACGCTTCGTGTTACGCCCGGTTATGCCAGGGGCTTCATAGTGCGGCAATAAAGTCCGACCACCTTTTCGGTCGCTCGACACCCCGAACTTATAACACTACAGGCATCAGCTCCGAATCATGTCTTGGGTCATTGGTTGGGTTTGCCTGACTCCCATGTTTTGGTACCTTACGTTCCATTCCGTCGGCTAAGGTAGCATTGGGAGAACTACTACGATTGTGTCCTGGTTCTGCCGGACGAGCACCTCAGTAGAGAAAGCCGAAAACTGACTGTCATGATGCAGCGAGAGTTGGTCAGCTGTTCGAGAGGTTGTAAAATCCCTAAAGATTTATTCCGTATAACGCCATCATAAATGCAGACTCCGACGGATCAATCTTCCGATCAGGCACCAATAGAGCCCTTGGTTCGGCCTTCTGAACACTAGGGGCTGTGCCGACCATACTGGAATTCCTATGGCTAAGCGAGAGTAGTAAAGCCCTATAGTCTGATTGCGTGGTTCGTGGTGAGAAACACCTCCTCACAAGGACCCAACCATGGGATAAAGATTGTTCAGATATATCCCGAACACCCCCGTATTTCTCACGTGGGGGCTGAAGCCGACGACTGGCCAACTCTCAGAATTTACATACAATAAACAACCGCACAGGAAGAACTTATGTTCAAACAAAACATGCAATATATAATAAAAGTGCCATTATCCCATATTACAAATATCGGTATGAATGCCCGCAGGGAAACATAATGTCTTTGGTACACTTATCCGCCGCAAGGCGGGCCCCCTTCAGTACACCTTCATAGTACAGTTCGGGCTTGCAGTGCTCCTTGCCCTCCGGCGGCCCCTCATTCATCAGCTTTTCCGCATCAAGCTTGCCCCAATGCACTTTTGCACAGGCAAACGCCATGCGCGCACCTTCTATACAGACTAATCGCTTGATAGCATCAAGCCGAGGATAGGCGCCAACAATCCGCTTCACGAGTCTGAAGTAACTTCTTGCAATTGGCTCCGCAGGCCACAGCCGGACAACCAAGTCCTTCATGGCTAGTTCGGCCGCCTGGTGTAGTTCGACCAGCTGCTTCAGCTGATCGATAAAAGGCACCGGATAGTTCGGCGCCAAATACTGCGACTAGAAGCTCCGCTCCGCGGACTTCCCCTCCTCGGTCCGGTAAAATTGGGCGACATCTGATACGCTGCGAGGCAGATCCGCAAACGCCCCTGTAAAATCAAGAATTCAGCTTGCCGCTTAGAGTTCTACCCACTATCATGTAATTATGGCCACAAATACAACATGCCTTACCATTCGTACCTTTCCGGGCCTCTTGAATGTCCCGTACAGCACCTCGGGCTTCTTCCTGAGCATCTTCCGCGGCTTGGAGAGCTTGAACAAGTTCAGATTCTTTCCCTACTAGACTCTGCTCCAAGCTCTAGCTTTTCGTCACAGCCTCCTGGAGCTCTCATTCAGCTGTGATGACCCTGGCCTCGTGTTTTTCGTGAAGCACCTATTCGGCGGCAGCCTTCTCGTTGGCATCAGCCACAGCCTTCTTCAGCGCCTCATATTTGGCACTCGCTCCTAGGGCGTACAACACAAATACTTTTCAATAGGCACAATTACTCATTCGTGCCTAATGCAAGACAATGTTTAAACATACCTTGCTTCTCCTCTAATTGCTTCCTCACACGGCCAAGTTCTTCCTCGGCCCGTTCCAGGCTCTGCTTCAGTTCGGACACTTCCGCCAGATGAGCGGCCGTCTTCTCCACAGACGCCTGTTTTGAAACAAAGAGGTACACGTCATTGGCAAGGGTTCACACGAAACGAGGAGTTGATCCCCTGCCCGACTCTATCTTTGGCCGAACAGTGTATCAGGGGCTACTACTCATATTATGATGATTCCTCAAAGGTTTCTTAGAAACCATACCTCAAAAGCCTTTATAAGGCCAAGGCAGGACTCATTCAGCCCGCTTTCGGCAGACTGAATCTTTCCAACCACCGCACCCATGAGGGTCTGATGTTCATCGGCGATAGACGCGTTCTTTAACGCTGTCGATAGACCGCCCGACAGCTCTGCATAGACACAGGTTGCCGGCGGAGTAAGCAAACCTCCCTCCTTGAAGGGTGGCCGCAGGCCCGATCCTGGAGCCTTAGAGGCCTCCAGGACCTTATCCGGCTCTGGGTCTCTTCGAGAAGACACCTCGGTGTTGCGCCTGGACTCCGGAAAAAGAGCCTCCGGAGGCGTCTCGCTCGCCACAACGTCCGAACTCAATGAATCCTCCGATGAGGACTGTCCGGCAGGAGATCTTGCCGAGATGTACGAGATATGGCGACAGTTAAAACTACTATACTCAGACGACCCTGAATGCATAGGCGCATTCGGAATTCGGTTACTTATGATTTTTCCAGGGGCTGGACTCTGGGATCCCACTCCGGGCCGTTATCGGCAGCTGGGGTGGATGCCTCTCGATGGGAACCTCTCCCCCTTTTGGGCAATTCAGCCTCCAGGGACGGGGAAGCCGCATGCTTCTTCCCACCTGCAGAGTGAGGCTCGTCCTCCTCTGCTTCCTCCTCTTCGTCTTCGGAAGAAGGAGCGTCGCTGGAGTCTTCGTATTTGGCGTCCGAAGCCTCGCGGCGACGGAGGCCACTCCAGGTCTTCTTGACCTTCTTGGAGTCCTCCTTCTTTGGCGCCTTGTAAGGCGTAGGGACCAGCATCTTCGTTAGAAGAGGTCCGGCCGGTACCTCCAGCAGTGGGGCCGGACAATGCATCCGCTCCACCTTATTAATCCATCCCTGAGGTCACGATGAAACATGATTAAAATGTCTCCCTCATGACATGCCAACTGAAGCATGGATGGACAGGCGTGGCTGTAACTTACTGGGCTTGGAGAATGGGATAATTGATACCCCCGATCCTCGGCGGAGTCCGGCCATGATTTGCCGGACTTGAAGAGCACCTTCCAGATATCCTCATGGGAGGAGTCGTAGAGCTCCTGAAGGGTCTGGTGCTCGGTTGGGTCGAACTCCCACAAAGTGCAGGCTCGACGCTGGCAAGGGAGAACTAGGCGAACTAGCATCACCTGGACTACGCCGACGAGTTTTACATCCTTGTCAACCGCACTCTGAATGCGCGTCTGGAGCAGTGATAGCTCATCGGACGAGGACCAGTTCGGGCCCTTCTTGGGCCAGGACGTGAGCCGCAGTGGAGCTCCGGATCTGAACTCAGGAGCTGCAGCCCACTTTTTGCCGCGTGGTTCGGTGATATAAAACCACTGCTGCTGCCAGTCCTTGACGGAGTCGTTGAAAGTGCCCTTCGGCCAAAACGACCTTGGGCATCTTGCTCACCATGGTACCGCCGCACTTGGCGTGTTCGCCACTCACCACCTTGGGCTTCCCATTGAAAATATTCAGCCACAGGTCGAAGTGAGGCGGAATCTGGAGAAAGGCCTCGCACACGATGATGAACGTCGAGATATTGAGAAAAGAGTTGGGGGAAAGATCATGAAAATCAATCCCATAGTAATACATGACTCCACGGACAAATGGGTGGAGGGCAAACCCGAGCCCGCAGACAAAATGGGGAAGGAACACGACTCTCTCGTGAGGCTCCGAAGTAGGGACAACCAGTCCCGCCGGTGGGAGACGGTGGCCAATCTTCTTGGCCAGATATCCGGCTTCCCGGAGCTTCTTGATATCCTTCTCCCGGACGGTAGAGGCCATCCATCTGCCTCCTGCTCCGGATCTGGACATCTTTGGAAAACTTCCCTTCGATGGAAAAGAAGAGTGCTTGGGCGTTAGGGCTCGAGCAGAGGGGAATGAGTTAGCGGAAGGAGAAGGCGTGGGTAAAGAGGAAGAGACCTTATCTCTTTATAAGAGATGGTAAAAGCTTTTTGCGCCTCCCCACTTGCCTGGTGGAACCCGCTCACCACCCACTCGCCGCCATTAGCAGTACGGTTTGATTACCCATACCCGTATTGATGAGAATCCCGTGATAAGGGGACACGATCTCTGCTTTGACAAGACGTGTCAAGGAAACCGCCTCGCGATATGCGCTGTGGCTGGTTATGGAAAATGGTTTGAATAATGACCTGACCGTAATGACATATCACGTCGTCTAATAAGTTGTCAGCTGAAGTATCATTCTCTCTACGGTGGTATGTGAAGATGATTTTGCAGATCCGGACACGGTCTATGTGTTCGATAATAATGTTGGAGTATTCGGAGAAGGAACCCGCCTTGGAATGCCGAAGACAAGACTGCGCGCCGGACTTATCGTCATTGAAGCCTGGTTCAGGGGCTACTGAGGGAGTCCTGGATTAGGGGGTATCCGGACAGCCGGACTGTATACATCATCCGGACTATTGAAGCGTGAAGATACAAGACTCAAGACTTTGGCCCGTGTCCGGATGGGACTCTCCTTTGCGTGGAAGACAAGCTTGGTGATCCGAATATTATATTTCCTTCCTTGTAACTGACTCCATGTAAACCCTAGACCTCTCCGATGTCTATATAAACCGGAGAGGATGGTCCTTAGAAGGCCGATCACAATTACAATTATACCATCATAGGCTAGCTCTTAGGATTTAGCCTCTACAATCTTGTGGTAGATCTACTCTTGTACTACTCATATCTTCAATATTAATCAAGCAGGAAGTAGGGTTTTACCTCCATCAAGAGGGCCCGAACCTGGGTAAACATTGTCTCCCTTGGTTCCTGTTACCATCAGCCTAAGACGCACAGATCGGGACCCCCTACCCGAGATCCGCCGGTTTTGACACCGACAATGAGCATTTTGGATATTCAAAGAGTTCATACTAACGACATTGCAATCATGCTCATCATTCAAATAATTTGTGCCAAACATTTTGTTGACTTCTTCTTCTAACAGTTGAGCCCAATTTTCCGAACCGTCACTTTCAAGAAAGACATTATAAAGATGCTCAATAATATGATGCAACCTTAATTCCATTTTTTGTAGTTTTCTTTTATAAACCAAACTAGTGATAAAACAAGATCCTAAAAGATTCGATTGCAAGATCTATAGATATACCTTCAAGCACTCACCTCCCCAGCAACGACGCCAGAAAAGAGCTTGATGTCTACTATGCAACTTTATTCTTGTAGACTCGTGTTGGGCCTCCAAGCGCAGAGTTTTGTAGGACATTAGCAATTTTCCCTGAAGTAGATGACCTAAGGTTTATCAATCCGTGGGAGGCGTAGAATGAAGATAGTTTCTCTCAAGCAATCCTGCAATCAAATACAAGAAATCTCTTGTGTCCCCAACACACCCAATACAATGGCAAATTGTATAGGTGCACTAGTTCGGCGAAGAGATGGTGATAAAAGTGTAGTATGGATAGTAGATATGAGTTGTTTGTAGTGCGAACAATAAAAAATAGCAAGGTAGTAAATAGTAAAACGGAGCACAAACGGTATTTCAATGATGGAAAATGTGGCCTAGGGTCCATACATTCACTAGTGCAATCTCTCAACAATGCTAACATAGTTGGATCATATGATTATCCCTCAAAGTGCAATAAAGAATCACTCCTGAGTTCCTATTAGCGGAGAACAAAAGATATATATTGTTTATAGGGTATGAGACCACCTGAAAGCTATTCTTTCCGATCAATCTATCCTAGAGTTCTTACTAAAATATCAGCAAGCTATTCTTTCCTATCGATCTAATCAAGAGTTCGTACTAAAATACCACCATATGATCCATACCAACCAACTCTAATGTCACCTAGATACCCCAATGTCACCGTGAGTACCCATGAGTTAATTATACGATATGTATCAAACAATTCCAGATTCATAATACTCAATCCACACAAAGAAGTACAAGGAGACCCCAAAGTTTCTATCGGGGAAAAGATAATAAAAACGTGCATCAACCCCTATGCATAGATTACCCAAAAATCACCTCGGGAATCCGCAAGCTGTGTGCCATAACATATATCAAGTGAATCAAAATAATACCCCATTGTTACCACGAGTATTCATATGCAAGACATATATCATGTGTTCTCAAATCTGAACATTCAATCTGACAAGACAAAACTTCAAAGGGTAAAGACTCAATTCATCACAACAAGTGTAGAGAGGGGAGAAACATCATATGATCCATCTATGTTAACAAAGCCCATGATACATCAAGATCATGACATCTCAAGATCACGCGTGTGCGAGAGAGAGAGAGAGAGGTTAAACACATAGCTACTCGTACAAACCCTCAGCTCCGAGGGATGACTACTCCCTCCTCATCACGGTGGCCGCCGTGATGATGAAGATGGCCACCGGAGATGATTCCCCCCTACGACAGGGTGCCAGAATGGGGTCCCGATTGGTTTTCGGTGGCTACAGAGGCTTACGGCAACGGAACTTCCAATCTAGGGTCTCCCCGAGGATTTTTGGAATATTTGGGAATTTATAGGGCAAAGAATGCATATGGAAGGCCACCGATGTGGGCACAACCCACCAGGGCGCCCCCAGATGCGCCCGGTGGGTTGTGCCCCCTCGGGGTACCCCCAGGTGCTGCTCTGGTCCATTGGTTCTCTTCTGGTTCATAAAAAAATCCACAAAAAGTTTTGCGGTGTTTGGAGAATTTCCATTTCTGCAAAAGAAAACAACACCACGGTAGTTCTGCTGAAAACAGCGTTAGTCTGGGTTAGTCCCATGCAAATCACACCAAAAGCATATAAAATTATTGTAAACATGGCATGAATACTTCGTAAGTTATAGATATGTTGGAGACGTATCAGACCATGAAAATGATTTTCATATGCGTGAAAGAAATGAAATACATAGAATCTTGTTCGAACAACAACCACTGCTTAAACACAATCTAACTATTTAAACTCTAGGAGGTCCTCCTCCACCTTAAGGTGATCCTGTGTTTGAATTAAAACAATTGCCAGACACTTTGAAATATGCTTATCTTGATGAGAAAAAGATATATCATGTTATTATTAGTGCTAACCTTTCAGAACATGAAGAAGAAAGATTATTGAAAGTTCCAAGGAAGCACATAGCTGCTATTGGATGTACTCTTGATGATCTTAAGGGCATTAGTCCCACTCTTATGTCAGGACAAGATTAATATGGAACCTGATGCTAAACCGGTTGTTGATCACCAACGTCGGTTAAATCCGAAGATGAAAGAAGTGGTAAGAATAGAAATATTGAAACTTCTGGAAGCATGTAAAATCTATCCTATAGCTGATAGTAGATGGGTAAGTCATGTTCATTGTGTCCCCAACAAGGGAGGTATAACTGTTGTTCCTAATGATAAGAATGAACTTATTCCACAAAGAATTGTCACAGCCTATAGAATGGTAATTTATTATAGAAAAATAAACAAAGCAACTAGGAACGATCATTACCCTCTGTCTTTTATTGAGCAAATGCTAGAAAGATTATCTAAGCACACACATTTCTGCTTCCTTGATGGATATTCTGGTTTTTCACAAATACCTGTTTCACAACCTGATCAAGAAAAGACCACTTTTACTTGTCCTTTTGGAACTTATGCTTATAGACATATGCGTTTTGGTTTATGTAATGCACCTACTACCTTTAAAATATGTATGAATGCTATATTCTTTGATTTTTGTGAAAAGATTGTTGAGGTTTTAATGGATGACTTTTCTGTTTATGGGAAGTCTTTTGATGATTGTTTAAGCAATCTTGATCGAGTTTTGCAGAGATGTGAACAAACAAATCTTGTCTTGAATTGGGAGAAGTGCCACTTTATGGTTAACAAAGGTATCGTTTTGGGCCATAAATTTCTTAAAAAGGCATTGAGGTGGACAAAGCCAAGGTTGATGCAATTGAGAAAATGACATGTCCTAAAGATATCAAAGGTATTCGTAGTTTCCTTGGTCATGCTGGTTTCTGTAGGACGTTTATCAAAGACTTTTCTAAAATTTCTAGGCCTCTTACAAATCTTTTGCAAAAGGATATTCCATTTGTGTTTGATGACGATTGTTTGGAAGCCTTCAAAACACTAAAGAAAGCCTTAATTACTGCACCTATTGTTCAACCACTTGACTGGAACTTGCCTTTTGAGATTATGTGTGATGCTAGTGATTATGCTGTTGGTGCTGTTCTAGGACAAAGAGTTGATAAGAAATTAAATGTTATCCATTATGCTAGTAAAACTCTAGAAAGTTCTCAACGAAATTATGCTACTAATGAGAAATAATTCTTAGCAGTGGTGTTTGCTTGTGATAAATTTAGATCCTACATTGTTGATTCTAAAGTGACTATTCACACTGATCATGCTACTATAAAATATCATATGGAAAAGAAAGATGCTAAACCAAGACTCATTAGGTGGGTTCTTCTGCTACAAGAATTTGATACGCATATGACTAATAGAAACGGAGCAGAAAACCCCATAGCTGCTAACTTGTCTAGGCTTGAAAATATTCTTGGGTCGATGACCCACAACCTATTAATGATAGCTTTCCTGATGAACAGTTAGCTGCAATAAATGTTTCTAATAGTACACCTTGGTATGGTGACTATGATAATTATATTGTTGCTAAATACATACTACCTAGGTTCACATACCAACAAAAGAAAAAATTCTTCTATGATTTAAGACATTACTTTTGGGATGACCCACATCTTTATAAAGAAGGAGTAGATGGTATTATTAGACGTTGTGTACCTGAGCATAAACATGAACAAATCCTACGGAAATGTCACTCTAAAGTTAATGGAGTACATCACGCGGGAGATAGAACCGCTCATAAGGTATTGCAATCTAGTTTTTATTGGCCTACTCTCTTCAAGGATGCCTGTAAGTTTGTCTTATCTTGTGATGAATGCCAAGAATAGGTAATATCGGTAAGCGTCAAGAAAAGCCTATGAATTATCCACTTGCTGTTTTTTTTGAAGAATCAGTGACAGTGGGAGAGGCTCCCACTGACTTTTTGTATTACTCACAATATAATAGTTACAAGTGCTTTACAAAGGGTTTTAGGCCCCTCCGGCCGTAAGGGTTGCAGAAACAAAAACTAGCGGTCCAAACATACAATGAAATCAGAGAGAAAAGGATGAACCTTCTCCGGACAGTTATGGATCACCAAACCCAACATATGTTTGAACCTAGCTAACCACGCCACGAACGAGTGCGGGATCCCCCTAAAATATTGGTTGTTCCTTTCCATCCATAGGCTCCAAGCAGCAAGCAGGAAGATATCCATGAAAAGCGGCCGACGCCAGCTCTCTTTCCCACTATGTAATATGGCTAGCCTATTGGTTCCTCCTGGCCAGGTCAGACCAACCTTACTCCAGCATTGTCTGGAAAAAGGGGTTATCCACTTGCTGTTGAACCATTTGATGTTTAGGGATTTGATTTCATGGGACCTTTTCCTTCCTCTAATGGGTATACTCATATTTTGGTTGCTGTTGATTATGTTACTAAGTGGGCAGAAGCTATTCCAACTAGTAGTGCTGATCACAACACCTCAATTAAAATGCTTAAGGAGGTTATTTTCCCAAGGTTTGGAGTCCCTAGATATTTATTGACTGATGGTGGTTCACACTTTATTCATGGTGCTTTCCATAAAATGCTTGCTAAGTATGATGTTAACCATAGAATTGCATCACCTTATCATCCCCAGTCTAGTGGTCAAGTTGAACTTAGCAATAGAGAAATAAAATTAAGTTTACAAAAGACTGTCAATAGATCCCGGATGAATTGGTCTATAAAAAATCCTATGGGTATGTATCCCTATAAAATGGTTTATGGAAAAGCTTGTCATTTGCCTCTTGAATTAGAACATAAAGCATACTGGGCAATCAAATAACTCAATTATGATTTCAAACTTGCTGGTGAAAAGAGGTTATTTGATATTAGCTCATTAGATGAATGGAGAACCCAAGCTTATGAAAATAGGAAAATAAGAAACAACCAGGAAAGTGACCCTGGTGGGCACAAGACACCAGGGCGTGCCTGGCAGCCAGGCGCGCCCAGGTGGGTTGTGCCCACCTCGTGTACTTTTTGGACTCCGTTTTTGTTCTGTTTTGCTTATGTCCCAAGATAAAAAAAACCTTTATATACCACCCTGAACCTGTTGACCTCCGTATTGCGAAGGAATCTCCTGTTATCTTTTATTGCTGTTTTCCGGTCATATCTAATCCAGCACGGCGGCTTCAAGCTCCTCCAAGGACAAGTTCTTCGAGAACGTCATCAACCCATATGTGCGGGAGGTGATGCAGCACCCTCAATCTATCTAGATGCGTTATGGGGTGCTACACATCCGCGATGTGCAAGGCCCCAAGGGAACTAGATCTGTGGATGCCAGGCTTGAAGCTATGGAGCAGGAAGTCTTCTGGTGCAAGGGGATGGTGGAACGTGGACTCAATGCCAATCACCTCTTGATCGCAGACTACACCCGTGATCTCAAGGTGGATGGCATGTCCATGCAGGACATCGTCTTCTCCTTCAATGAGCAAATCAACTTCCTCCAGAGCCAGATCTATGACCTCCAAAACCAAGTCTTTGAATATGAGGCAGGTTTAAAGGTATGAGTTTGGCTACCAGTTGTAGGACCCGGGAGACTCACTCTTCCTCTTATGATGGCGAGCCTCTGCCATGGAAACTTGAGGACAGGGTTGCTGCTACTTCATCACCACCACCCCCTTCTTCATCACCAAAAGAAAATTGAGTATCGGGTATGGGCACTCCCTTGGGTTTCGCCAAGCTTGGGGGAGGTGCCCTAGTATCGTATCATCTCCACTATCTTTTGCCTTTACTTTTCTTAGTTTGATCCATAGTAATCTTTTGCTTTAGATGAATAAAATTTTAGTTCGATCCTTTCTTTTCGAGAGTTTGCTTAATGCTCTATCTTGTAATCGTGTTCAAGATATATAATAAAGTTTAGTTTGAGTTTTGCTTTCTTTACTTTCTTGTTTCAATAAAAAGAAAGGAAATAAAAAAAATCATATGCTAATCTTATAGTAAGTGATGGCATTACACAAGGAAATTTATAAGTAGTAAATTTTACTGTAGATTGACAAACATAGCATTGGTTAATGATGGAACTCATGAAAGAATTAGTAAGGGAAGAGAAGATTCACATGCAAATACACTATCCTGGAAATATTATATGCCAAAATTGTTTACGTCGTACAAGGAAGACAACATAATGATTTATGTTTGTTCATATTCACATAGAAGTTATATTGGCATAGATCCTTCAACATGTGGTGCTTGCCCCTATCTTTGCTAGCCGAAAATTCTACACTAAGTAGAGATACTACTTGTGCATCCAAAACCCTTAAACCCAAATCTTATTTGAGAGTCCACCATACCTACCTATAGATTGAGTAATATCCTTCAAGTAAGTTGTCATCTGTGCAACAAGGCAATAAAAATTGCTTCTAAAAGTGTGAGATCATTTAGTGTAAGGGAAAATTGAGCATTGTACGAACTTGTGATGGCGAAGAATAAAAGCGACAGACTGCTTAATAAAGGTTTCCATCATAAGGGGAAATATAACGTGATGTTCTCTTGCACTAAAGGCTTGAGCATACAAACAAAAAAGCGCATGGCAACCTCTGCTTCCCTCTGCGAAGGGCCTATCTTTTACTTTATGTATTTACTTTCATGAAAGAGTCAAAGTTTTTCTCTCTGTTCCATTTTATTTTCTCCTTTAGCAAGCATCAAGTGGCGAGGAAAGATCTAGGCACATATATCCAGTTGAATGTGGGTAGCATAAGTTATTATTGTTGACATCACCCTTGAGGTGAATGCGTTGGGAGGCGAAACTATAAGCCCCTATCTTTCTATGTGTCCGGTTGAAACGTTTTGCTCATGTGTACGCGGTGAGTGTTAGCAATCATAGAAGACTAAATGATGGTTGAGTATGTGAACTTGCCTAAAGGCTCGGATATGAGACCCTTCCTGAAAACATGATGAATTGTAGTTGCAAAGTTGACTAAGAACATAGTTTGTTGGTTTCCAATAGAGTTTATACTTTATACTTCGATGTTGTGATGAATTGTCACTTGTTCATGAGAAGTCTATGATAAAAGTTCTATGATAAAATCTTTATGTTAAAGTTTGTTGCTGTTATAATAAGTTACATGATGCTGCTATGTCCCTTTTTTTGTTTTATCGACACCTGTCTCTCTCTAAGCATGTGGACATGTTTTTCGATTTCGGTTTTGGCTTGAGGACAGGCGAGGTCTAAGCTTGGGGGAGTTGATATGTCCATTTTGCATCATGTTTACCTACTGTTATTTATGTTATTTTATTGCATAATAATGCTTTTTGGAGTAATTCTAATGTCTTTTCTCTCATAATATGCAAGGTATACAACAAAGGGGACAATTCTGGTAGCTGGAAATCTGGACCTGAAAAAGCTACGTTAGGCTACCTATTCTGCACAACTCCAAATGAGCTGAAACTTCACATGATTTTTTATGGAATAAATAAGAAATACTGCAGGAAATAAGTACCGGAGGGGGCCAACCTGGTGAGCACAAGACACCAGCATGCACCTGCGCCCCCAGGCACGCCCTGGTGGGTTGTGCTCATCCAGGCCCACCTCCGGTGCCCCCCTTCTGGTACATAAGTAATTTTGACGTAGAAAAAATAAGGAGAGGACTTTTGGTACGAAGCGCCGCCATCTCGAGGCGAAACCTAGGCAGGAGCACTTTTGCCCTCCGGTAGAGCGATTCCACCGGGGGAACTTCCCTCTCGGAGGGGGAAATCATCGTCATCATCATCACCAAAAACTCTCCCATCTTGGGGAGGGCTATCTTCATCAACATCTTCAACAGCGCCATCTCATCTCAAACCCTAGTGCATCTCTTGTGTTCAATCTTTGTACCGGAACTATATATTGGTGCTTGTGGGTGACTAGTAGTGTTGATTACATCTTGTAGTTGAATACTATATGGTTTATTTGGTGGAAGATTATATGTTCAGATCCATTATGCTATTTAATACCCATCTGATCTTGAGCATGTTTATCATTCTTGAGTAGTTACTTTTGTTCTTGAGGTCACGGGAGAAATCATGTTGCAAGTAATCATGTGAACTTGATATGTGTTTGATATTTTGATGATATGTATGTTGTGATTCCCTTAGAGGTGTCATGTGAACATCGACTACATGACACTTCACCATATTTGGGACTAAGGGAATGCCTTGTGGAGTAGTTATTAGATGATGGGTTGCGAGAGTGACAGAAGCTTAAACCCTAGTTTATGCGCTATTCCGTAAGGGGCCGATTGGATCCAAAAGTTTAATGCTATGGTTAGAATTTATTCTTAATAGTTTTCTCGTAGTGGCGGATGCTTACGAGGGGGTTAATCATAAGTAGGAGGTTTGTTCAAGGAAGAACAAGACCTAAGCACCGGTCCACCCACATACCAAATTATCAAGGTAGCAAACACGAATTAAGCCAACATGATGAAAGTGACTAGATGAAATTCCCGTGTGCCCTCAAGAACACCTTGCTTATCATAGAAGATCATTTTGGCCTATCCTTTGCATCAGAAGGATTGAGTTACCTTGCTGCACTTTTGTTACTACTAATGTTACTTGCTCGTTACAAATTATCTTGCTATCAAACTACTCTGCTGCTTACAATTTTAGCACTTGCAGACATTACCTTGCTGAAAACCACTTGTCATTTCCTTCTGCTCCTCGTTGGGTTTGACACTCTTACTTATCAAAAAGGCTACAATTGACCCTACTTGTGGGTCATCAACCACCTTCGGATTTGTGCCTTCAGTGTTGTTGATTTTGATGGCACCAGAACGATAGACCTCTTTGATAATGTAAGGACCTTCCCATTTAGAGAGAAGTTTTCCTGCAAAAAATCTTAAATGAGAGTTGTATAGAAAAACATGATCACCTACATTAAACTCACGCTTTTGTATCCTCTTTTCATGCCATGTTTAACTTTTTCTTTAAACAACTTGGCATTCTCATAGGCTTGGGTTTCTCCATTCATCAAGCGAGCTAATGTCAAATAACATCTTCTCACCGGCAAGTTTGAAATCATAATTGAGCTCTTTAATAGCCCAATATGCCTTATGTTCTAGTTCGAGAGGTAAGTGACATGCCTTTCCATAAACCATTTTATATGGAGACATACCCATAGGATTTTTATAAGTAGTTCTATAAGCCCATAATGCATCATCAAGTTTCTTGGACCAATTCTTTCTAGATCTATTAACAGTCTTTTGCAAAATCAGTTTAATATCTCTATTACTCAATTCTACTTGACCACTAGACTGAGGATGATATGGCGATGCAGTTCTATGATTAACATCATACTTAGCAAGCATTTTTACGAAATGCACCATGAATAAAATGTGAACCACCGTCAATCATTAAATATCTAGGGACTCCAAATCTCAGAAAAATAACTTCTTTAAGCATCTTAATAGAAGTGTGATGATCATCACTACTAGTTGGAATAGCTTCTACCCACTTATTAACATAATCAACAACAACTAAAATATGTTTATATCCATTGGAGGAAGGAAAGGGTCCCATATAATCAAAACCCCAAACAACAAACAGTTGAATAACAAGTGAGTTGTTCATAGGCATTTCCTGATGTCTACTAATATTACCAATTCTTTGGCATTCATCACAAGACAAGACAAACACACGAGCATCCTTGAAGAGAGTAGGCCAATAAAAACCGGATTGCAACCTTATGTGTAGTTCTATCTCTAGCGTGTTGTCCTCCGTAATCCTCGGAATGACACTTGCGTAGGATCTGTTCCTGTTCATGCTCAGGTACAGAACATCTAATAACACCATCTACTCCTTCTTTATAAAGGTGTGGGTCATCCCAAAAGTAATGTCTTAAATCATAGAAAACCTTTTTCTTTTGCTGGTATGTGAAACTAGGTGGTATAAATTTAGCAACAATGTAATTAGCATAATCAGCATACCATGGAGTATTGAGAGAAACATTTATGACAGCTAGTTGTTCATCATGAAAACTGTCATCAATAGGCAGGGGTCATCAAGAACATTTTCTAACCTAGAAAAGTTGTCTGCAACGGGGTGCTCAGCTCCCTTTCTATCAATAATATGCAAATCAAATTCTTGTAGCAAGAGAACCCATCTAATAAGTCTAGGTTGAGCATCTTTCTTTTTGATAAGATATTTAATAGCAGCATGATCAGTGTGAATAGTTACTTTGGAATCAACAATATAAGATCTAAACTTATCACAAGCAAATAAAACTGCTAAAAATTCTTTTTCAGTAGTAGCATAATTTCTCTGGGCACTGTCTAGAGTTTTACCGGCACAATGAATTACATTCAATTTCTTATCAACTATGCATAATCGCTAGCATCACACATAATTTCAAAGGGTAAATTCCAATTAGGTGGCTGAACAATAGGTGCAGAAATCAAGGCTTTCTTAAGTATTTCAAATGCTTCTACACAATCATCATCAAAAGCAAAAGGAACATCTTTTTGCAAGAGATTAGTGACAGACCTAGAAATTTTAGAGAAGTCTTTAATAAACCTCCTATAGAAACTAGCATGACCAAAGAAACTTCTTATACCTCTGATATCTTTAGGACACGACATCTTTTCAATAGTATCTACTTTAGCTTTATCAACTTCGATACCTCCTTCAGAAATTTTATGCCCCAAGACAATACCTTCATTAACCATAAAGTGGCACTTCTCCCAATTCAAGACAAGATTAGTTTCTTCGCATCTCTGCGAAACTCGATAATGGTTGCTTAAGCAGTCGTCAAAAGAAGTTATGTAAACAGAGAAATCATCCATGTAAACCTCAACAATCTTTTCACAAAAGTCAGAGAATATAGCAGTCATACATCTTGAAAGGTAGCAGGTGCATTGCATAAACCAATAGGCATACGTCTATAAATAAAAGTACCGAAAGGGCAAGTAAAAGTGGTATTTTCCTGATCCTCTTTTGACAGAGGTATTTGAGAGAAGCCAGAATAACCATCTAGGAAGCAAAAATGTGTATGTTTGTATAGTCTTTCTAGCATTTGATCAATAAAGGTAGAGTGTAATGATATTTTCTAGTAGCTTTATTTAATTTGCGGAAATCAATTACCATTCTATACCCTATAACAATTCTTTGTGGGATCAATTCATTATTATCATTAAGAACAACAATAATACCTCCCTTCTTAGGGACATAATGAACGTGGCTTACCCACTGACTATCAACAATATGATAAATTATACCTGCCTCCAGAAGCTTTAGTATTTCATTTCTTACCACTTCTTTCATCTTAGGATTTAACCGTTGTTGATGATCAATAATTGGTTTAGCATCTTTCTCCAATTTTATTTTGTGTTGGCATAGAGTGGGGCTAATGCTTTTAAGATCATCAAGAGCCACTACAAAAAAAGACACATCCGTGACATTTTCGGCCGAACGAAATTTTTTCCTGTCATACTTATGACACTTCTATGACGATAATTGTGACAAAACCCGGTATCATCATAGATGTGGTGGGTTCCTACTTCTATGACAAAAATTCATGACATAAAATGGGCTTTTCGTCCTGGGCGGGCCGGAGATGCAGCTGCATGACATTCTTTGGGTCATCCATGATGGAAAAAAACCTGGTAGAAGCGAGGGCGAGGAAAATTTTGGGGAGTTCTCGGTTACGGTTGGTGGTCGGGGGCCGAGCGATGCGCGTTTCTCTTGTACCATACGCGCGTGGGTGCGAGGCATTGGGATCTAACCGAACCCGAGCGAGGCTTCGCCTAACTGAACTCGAGCGATTGCACTGCAGGCTACACTTTACTGAGCCCAAGCGATCTAGTGATTCATGCGCTACTGCTGCTAACTGAAGCCGATCGATGCTGCCTCTGGATGAACAGTGACCATTGTTGGGGGGTTTGGATGAACAGTGAGCATTGCA
>NC_041391.1:89674951-89686949 GCF_002162155.2 Triticum dicoccoides | reverse complement strand
CCGGTTGGGGTGGATGAGCTGGACCCTGTGGTTGTCTCTGGATGATCAGGACCCCGATCAATTGAGCCGGTTGGGGCTGGATGAACAGGACCCCGGGGAGGGCTGGATGAACAGGACGACCCCGTGAAGGGCTGGTTGAACAGTAGTCTGTGGAGGGTTGGATGAACAGTAGCCCGTGGAGGGATGGATGAATAGTAGCCCGTGGAGAGGGCTGGTTGAATAGTACGCCAGTGGAGTAGCACAAGGTGGAGGCTGGATGAACAGTCACAGGTGGAGGCTGGAGGAGGTCGATGATGGATGAACAGTAGCCCGTGGAGGCTGGAGGAGGTCGACGGTGGAGATGAACAGTATCTCGTGGAGTCCCATTTTGCGGTACACCACACCCCTCCCGATGAATAGGACCCCCGTTTCGACCATAGCGCTCCAACACAAGTCCGTTTCCTCTGTTTTGCGGTATTCCACACCCCTCCCGATCAACAGGATCTTGTTTTGACCGTAGGAGCTCCAAACAAGTCCGTTTCCTCCTTTTTGTGGTATGCCAGACCCCTCCCGATGAACAAGATTCTGTTTCGAACATGGCCAGTCGAACACAAGGCCGTTTCCTCCATTCTGCGGTACGCCAGGCCTCATTTCCATCGGTTGTTCCATCCAAGCCGGTCGGCTCCCATGCGTTCTGTTGCCTCCCGATGAACACGACGCATTTCGTTGCCTCCCCATGAACACGATAACGACGCAGTTTCTCCGTTCCGACCCAACGATGTACACGAGCCATGACCGTACATATGCGTGAGTAGGCGTTCGAGACCTCACCCGTATGTACGCATGTGGCCGTATTTTCTTTCTTGCACACTGGCTGATCTACGTACATGTACATGCTACGTGCGCGCCTCTACTACGACACATGCGCGCCTCTACATCGACCAGTATGTACGTACACGTTCGCGACCAGAATGACAATGCTACATACGCTTCGACCAGGTGGGTCCCAACTGTCAGGCACTTCTTTGCGTGCGAAGATGTAACTGGTGGGTCCCAGTAGTCAGGGGAGTGAATCGTTTTTTTGGACGCACTTCCTTGCGTGCGAAGATGTAGCTGGTGGGTCCCAACAGTCAGGGGGAACTTTTTTTTTCACAAAATACAGTGGCCCGTCCGGTGGGTCCCTGCTGTCAGGTGGAGGAATAATTATTTTACGCGTAATAAGGAACCAATTCCTTGTGGCTGCCATGGACCCAGCTGTCAGCTTATCAACGTACAGTACTGTTCTGATGGAAGTTGTTCCTTGATCATGTTAACCACACTGCGCCGAGAGCACCAGGGCGGTGCACGACGGCGAGGCCTAGGAAGGGGACGATGCGGAGCCGGGGAAGACACGACAGTGGATGACCACACGGAATAACAGGGGGTGTGGGTGAGTGGAGGGATGGCCTGACCAGTGGTGGGAGTAGTAGGGGCGGTGAGGCCTCCGCGGCAGCACAGCCGGCCACGGGAGGCAGGAGCAGGCGGCACGACCGGCGCTGCTTTGGGCGGCTGGAGCAAGAAGACCAGAGGTTGAACAAGCACGACGACCGTTGGATGGACATCGTACGGTCACTGCAGCTAGAATCGTTTATATTGACTAAGTTGACAAAGCCCTTGGTACGGGTCAACTTAGTAGGCCCATAGTTCATATTTCGAAACGGTGCGCCCTAGATGTCAGGGGAAGGAATCATTTTTTGGGCGGGTGAAGCTGGAATATCCGAGATTGAAGAAGAAGCACGGCGTCCGTTGGATGGACATCCAATGGCCACTTCTCCTAGAACCGTGTGTTGACTATAAGTTGACAAAGCCTTACATACGTGTCAACTCTCTTTTTTTAGGGGATGTGTCAACTTAGTAAGACCACAAGTGTGTGGCAGAGAACTTATAGCCCATTTGAGATTTGTAAGAATGTGCAACCCATTTTTGAATTTGAATGGAATTTACTACAACCCATTTATAGTTTGTTAAAAGTATATCCCATTTTGGACACTGGCGCCGGATCCTGGTCGGAAGCTATGTCCATCGCCTGATTGTCGTCGCTCAGCTCAGTGAGCTCGCTGGCGAGCCAGCATGTCCGGCTGCTGGACCAACCCGCTTCCAAGCACGAGTCTGACTGCCCTGGCCCACCCAGACTGCCTCCCTCGACCGCGTGCGCTTTGCGCCCGAAACGGTCAGCACTGCCCGCCCCGCTTCCCGATGCAGGCGACTGCTCCACCTTCAAATGACACAAGTGTCGTCCATCCGTCCGTATGCCACCCACATTAATGATATGCGGTTGCCGAGGCGGCTACTCCGGTGCCACACGTCCGTCCCTCCGCCGCCCACCATTGCTATATAAACTGCTGTGCCGGCCATAACCATAGTCATCCACATCCGTTGCCTTTCTCCTGTCCACACCACTACTGCCCACCATGGCTTCCTCGCGCTCCAGCGCTCTTCGGGACGGGCGGATGACGGACCACAAGGAGATGGCAGCCATTGTTGTCGACTGCCTGGCCGGCAGGCAGGAGGAGGACGATGACATCCCAATGGAGAACATGGTAGTCGATGATCCGGCGCCAACACCCTCCTCCGCGCCATCCTCGCCGGTGCATTGCACCATGACCATCGGCGAGGCCCGTGCCCAATATATGGACACAGTAAGGCAGAAGCTTGAGGAGCAGTTCCGGGAGGCGCAGGCCGACGCCGCCTACAACCACCATCTTCTCCAGGAGCACCTGCAGGCGGAGGAGCAGAACACTGCGGAGTGGGCGGAGCAGGAGGCGCTGCTCGACTCGTACCACTCTGCCATGAGGGCCACCTCGAGCGCTGGCGGTACCGCATGCGGGTGGCCGAGGCCATGGCCACCTACAAAGAGGGCAATGAATCGGGCGAGGCACTGTTTGGCGAGACCTAGGACGAGGCAGAGGACAATGCCTGCTCCGACGAGTCCCTGCTCTGCTGGCGTCGGGGAGGCCCTGCTCCGCCGAGGCCCTGTGGTGCCAACAACGAGGCAGAGGACACTGCCGGTTCCGTCGAGACCCCGCCCCGCCAACAACAAGGCAGAGGACATCGTCGGCTTAGCCGAGGCCCCACCCTGCCGACAATGAGGGGGAGGATTTCCCCTGCTCCGCTGATGCGCCGCCCGCCGGCAACGATATAGAGGACATCACCGGCTCCGCTGAGGCCCCTCGCTGCCAGCACCGAGGTAGAGGCCCTACTCTGTCAAGGCCCCGCCCCGCTGCCAACGAGGCCGTGCCACATAGAAAACGAGGAAGAGTAGAACACGGTAGGTCGCCGCCACTCGGGTCCAAGTAAGGCCACCACTGCTACCCTCCGGTTGAAGCCAAGCTAGGCGGGTTGACCATTGCCGGCCAATTAGCTTCTTGGCGGCGACGTGGAGTCAGAGAGCTATGTTGGAGAAGGACGCTGCTTCTACTTAACTGCTGGAGCAGTTAGCTGACTGACACGTGGGCCCAACAGGCATCTGGGCCACATGTCAGTTACACTACTGCACCTGCAGTTAAGTCACTGAAGCTTCTGTTCAGCTCACCTGGACATAGGTGGGTAGCTTCGGTTAATTAATTATACCTCCAGCGCACCCCTTTTTAGTTGAAGAATGTATGAAATGTAATGAAATCCGACATGTTTATATGAAATCCGACCGTGTATGAATGAATTTATTTCGATTAGTTTGAATTATTGTATCACTGGAATTGGATGAACATGCAAAACAATACGTACTAGCATTATTCCTAGGGTGATCACCTCGTTTGCAGCAGTTTCACATGTACTCCCTCCGGTCCTTTCTAGTCTGCATACAAGTTTTCTCTGCAGTCAAAGTACCTCTAATTTGACCAATCTTATAGAAAAAAGTATGCACTTTCACAATGTGCGAAGTAAAAAGGAACAGAAGGAGTACAAAGAGTTTGAGCAGCTTTTTAGTGTTCATGTACATTGCAATCCAACACACAGGCCTGGCAATTCATAGAGAACATTCAAAATAGTCGATGATTATGCATCTCAGCGATTCACATGTCAGAGCTTATTTACTTCACAACTAAAGAATAAAGAAAAAATTGATTGACGCTGCTGATAGCAAATGGCGTCCCATTCAAAAATATCAAACGCATGTCTTCTTGCTAAAATTAATGAGCAACATTTGACAAGGTTGCCCCATTCCAAAATATCAAATGCCTACGATTGTGGAATGGGCATGGTTTGCCATCAGTTCGGACATTGACATGGCACCTCGTGCTAAATAAACCAGCTGTTCTTTTTGTGCAGTTCCATCAAAATCAACCAAATTCGCGCATAGCTTGTATGATTTCGCCCTTATATGTTGCAACGCCTTGAACTTATGATCACCTCCTTTATTGTGGTGGAAATGAATGATTCGATGTATTCATGAACATTTTGTGCATTTCCCATTGAAATCAAGCTGAGCACCCCTGTTTGCACAAATACAAAAAAGTGATTAGTATAAAGTAAACTGTACTATGAATTGACAATTTCAACACGCACCTACATGGTCCATGTAGAGCACACTTTTAGAAACATGGAACTCACCGGAAAGAATCCTAGAACAACATTGTACTTGCGCATCACAACAAGAAAATGGAAATTTTTCAGTCCTTCTGAGCTGAAGTTAGTTTGGTCTTGTGGGGAGTAATGTAACCATCCTTCAACTGCTCCTTCTGATGAGAAGATAGACAGGGCTACTTCATCCTGGCATAATTGGAACTAGTCTCTTCATGTACTCCATATTCTTCTTCAGAGGAGGATGATCCTGTTGTGCAAAGACAAGAGGACAACTAAATGCTAGCATCCCTGTTTGCTTGAAAAAAAGGAAAGGAAATATTTAGAACAGCACAGACGAAGCACTTCTCAATGACAATACCACTTTTTCATGACAGTATCTAAATAGTAGCACAACACCAATAGAGATGACAAAGCTCACTCATATGGATGAAATCAGTTAGCGAGTACCAACCTTTGTCAGGAGGCTTATTGTGTAGAGCATACATATGAAGCACTTCTCCAGAACCATCTATTGCTATCTACTGTGTTGGCCATGCTTACTATATACTCCTCGATTAGTTTAATGTTTCCAACATCTTCTTGTGCAGTTCCGCTAAAATATATGGTATCTTCAAAGGAGATCCCTGTTTGCACAAGTAGAGATAATTACGTATTACATTAGGAGTGGCATCAAATCAGTGGAAAAACAGTTGCTCGTTCCAGCCATAGCAATAAATTAAGATGCAAAACTATATCATTACTTGTGTCATCACAGTTCCAATGCTTCATTACAGCACCGAGAGTTGATTTTTGTTTTTCTTCCGCTTGTTCTACCCCTTCATCACTTGGTTCAATAACAGACAAGCTTCGCCTTCAATGTAAGATTTGGCATGTCAATTAGGGAGCACAAGTATAGCACTAAACAATGACATTAATTTTCTAATGAAAGTGGCAAAATATAGGCCAACAGTTGTGAAATATCCTTATCTTACCTCAATGGGATATTATGGTGCACATACAGATTGGATGTCTTGTCTCCATTTGTGCAACCTACTAAAATCAAGCAACATTACCGTACAAGTAGCACAACATATGAAAGCACACTTCGGAGTCATGTGAAAGAAGGCTAGTACTAACCTCTCATGACGCGGAATTCAAACAACTCACAAGAAGAAGATCTGAACCAAATTTGCCAACACGGATAGGAAGTCTGATCTACTCTTGTACAGTTCCACTAAGATCAAGCAATCGAGCAACGTTGTCGGGGTGACATTTTGGTTGAACTGCACAAAAACCTCTTAAAACAAAAGTGTTTTGTGCAGTGCAACAAAAGGTCACAATGGCAATGAGGTGAAGTAGATAACCCTGTTTACACAGAGGTGTGAAGGAAACAACTAGTGGTTAATAAGGGTAGATGACACAGAACCCAACAAAAAGAAGCATCTACCTTATCTAAATGGGAAAGAAAGCAAGAAAGTAGCATTTCTCAAACTTTGGCATTGATTAATATTAACAAACAGATTATATTAACAATAAAATTTGTTAAACATGTAATTTGATTTTAACTGTGGCATTGCATCAATTTTCCAGTGGCATTATTAGAGGGTGTTTGTTTACAGGGATATTTTGGTGTAGGGACTAAAAAAACTCTATGTCAGTCCCATCTTAACCAAACAGGAGGGACTTTTAGGAACTAAAAGTGGGCATTTGGGACTAAAGAAAGAAGACCCAGAGGGAGAGTCTTTTTGGGACTTTTTCCAACAGTTTCCCATGCCACACATCGCACCTTATCTCTATTAGTTCATTACTAGGGGTAACATGGTCTTTTAGCATGTCATTTAATAACCTCTAGTCCATGTTTAGTCCCTCAAACCAAGCAGGTAGGGATTAGGGAGTTCTTAACCAAACATGGCCTTAGATTAACAACAGGTAAAGAGTTGCCCGGGACAGTGGACGCACCAGCACCATGTGCATCTACCGATGTACTAGGGTGATGCATAGTCTGTTGCAACAAATAATAAACAACCAAGGAGCATATTTGTATTGGTCCCAGTTTTTTATCTTTAGACACCTTTCCCGATGTGAGCGCAGCAAATCTAGTTCTGCTCAAACTCTACAGCCTTGTCCCTCAAAACAAAAGATCAGTTAGTTACAGATGTGCGTACTGTGTTTGTCATTGTTTCCCCTTTTCGACCAACGTAGGTGCTGGATAACCAGTCTGTACTATTACTTTCCCCCTTCCTTCCTCTTTGAACCACGTCCTAGATTTATGCTATAAAACTTTCCCCACTACTTTCCCCCATTCCTTTCCTCTTTAAAGCACGTCTTAGATTCATGCGATACAACTTTCCCCACAACTTTCCCCCTTCCTTTCCTTTTTGAACCACATCCTATATTCATGCTATACAACTTTTCCCACTACTTTCCCCCATTCCTCTCCTCTTTGAACCACGTCCTAGATTCATGGTATACAACTTTCCCCACTAATTTCCTGTTTGATCCAACACCTAGATTCATGGTATACAACTTTCCCCACTAATTTCCTGTTTGATCCAACACCTAGAAGTGGAAAAAGCCCACATGCAGTTAGAGCAATGCATGTGGAATAAGTAAATTATACCTTAAGGTTCTTGGGGTGTGGTTAGGTGGGCGATGGTAGGCCATTCGGCCCACACTATGTACGACGGTGAAGAAGAAGGGGTTAGAGGCCCTCCCGCACCACTGCTGGCTGAAAGTGAATAGCCACGCCAATAGTGGATTCCCTCCCTCGGCGACGGTGGCAGCGTTAAGACTCCTTCCCTTCCCGGCGGATGGATCCTACCGGCTCTTTGACCAGTAGTGAGGGGAGAGAGAGAGGCCAACGAAGTCTTGTTTAGATCTGGAGAGGGTGAGAGAGTGTGAAGAGAGAAACTACAAGCGCTAAGGCCCCAGCGTGTATATATATACAGGAGAGAGAGTGAGATCGTATAGCTCCGTATCCATCCATTTTGACAAGTCAAAGAATCTTCCTGGCACGAATTATGCTGAAGTGTAGTTATCGAACCCGAGACCTCAAGTTTGATGAGCGAACAGGCTAACCAGCTACACAACTCTCCCGTTATGTTCAACGAGAGGAAAATAACCTTTTATACATTCCTGCATTCGTGTGACAGGCATGCCGTGTTTTTTTATGTGGGAGTCATTGGGATTTAAATCATAATCGTGTCATGTGGCTTTGGTGGTAAGACTATCCACAGTGGTGCAAAAATAATGCAGCGTCAGTCACCTTACCTCTCTCCACGTAGTACGTTGGGTCCCACCAGTCAGAGGGTGAAACAAACAAATTAATTAGAAAAATTAAAATCACCAGCGGTGTATCTTACCTAACACATCTCGCTACTGCTCGGGAACACTGTCCAATTGATCCCTCTATTCGCTCACGTACTATTTTAAGTGAATCCTTATTATAACATGCACACAATTTTGGGCACTTGTATTCGACCTAAGTCAGTGTGCCACCGTATCTCGTAGTACTCCCTCTGTCTAGGTGTAATAAGTCACGTTAGAAGGTGCAGCGGGACCAAGGTGCAAGCATATTGGAGGAGAAGGAGAAACTTGACCGGTCATTCGTCCAATCAAAGCCCTGATTTTTGTCTCTAAACGCAATAATTAATCGAAAGAACTAAGAGATGCCGTTTTAGCTACCATGCAGGGCCACGTATTAACTTGCATGCAAGCCGACTTTGATTTCTTAAATGATCAACGTGTAGTTGCGCTCCATGCATTGGGTTTTCGGGGGAGATAACAAGGCAGAGTAAGGAGCGTTTGGTTACTTTGCTTAGGTTGGTCATAGTGGTGAGTAACTTGGACTAGTAACATGCATATGTTACTAGTCTATGTTACTACTACGTGAAGTTTGCCATCGGAAGCGAGTTGATCTGGCTCTCCTCAGCTAGCAAGGATTTTCTAGCCCACCCAAGCTAGCTGGCCCAAAAAAGCTAACATATTTTAACAGTTCCAAACGCCTAACCTTGCCCGACTATGCTATAAGCTATTCTTGCTAAGGATCCAAATGCTCCCTAAGTAACAACGCTCGCTAGCAACGAGGCCAGGAGGGGATTGAGATGTGAAGTTAATGGATGACGCCTAAACATTTTGGGAATATCTGATTTCCGTAAGATGACTTAACACCTAGACGGAGGGAGTACTACTCCTTAGTCCAGGTTTAATGGAATATTCGTCACCTCTTCTCTTCTTGTACGTACTCCATTTGTATCTCACTTCCCGTGGCTTCACACTCACATGATTTTCCCATTCTATGAACATGTGTGTGTGCGCGCGTGCGTGCGTGCTTGCGTGTGTGTGTGTGTGTGTGTGTGTGTGTGTGTGTTTAACAATATGTGTGTGTCAGAGAGAGCGACAGATCGACCTACTCCTACAGAGAGATGGTGTGTAGTGTATGATTTTAGCCATGAGAGTTGGTGCATCCTCTCATTTCCGGGCATCTGGTAGGGATAGGCGGACAACGGCCACGCCCGCTCCTGACCAGTATGGCCCACCCAAAGCCCCTCCATCGCCCGCGCGCGCTTGCCGCCCGAAATGGTCAGCGCCGCTCCAAAGAATCGGTGCCGCATTCATGCCCGGGCAGAGCGGACGCGACCTCTCACTGGCGCCTGCGTTGAAGGGAGAAGCGGATTCAAGAGTGATGGTAGCTTTGTCCGTCCAACTTACTGCTGGGTCTATGTGATTTGACTGCTCATTGGTCATTATTACTGAGGTGGTAGGACTGCCGGATGTCCCACGCTTTTGGCGAAAGGAAGTACTACTAGATTACAATTTTCTCCATTCTTACAGCGAAGGAGTGCAAGAGAAGTGAAAACATGTAGGCTGAGTGATTACAAGGCCCACCTCACACTATCACCATATTTTCTGGACACCGTGCCACACCTAACTCTTTACAATGTACTCCCTGCGTTCCTAAATATAAGTCTTTGTAGAGATTCCACTAGGTGGACTACATGCGGAACAAAATGAATGAATCTACAGTTAAAATGCATCTATATACATCTATATGTGGTTCATGGTGAAATCTCTACAAAGACTTATATTTAGGAACGGAGGAAGTACTATTATAGTACGTATTGTATCTGCGAGATAGTACAATGCTATGAAGCTTCCAGCTTCTATTACATGTATCTTGCGTCCAAGATTGCCTGTTGCAACATTTCATCAAATACAAAGGAGACTAACATGCCTGCTATTGCATCTCAATGATTGACAAATCATAGAAAATATGTACTCCCTCCGTTCCAAAATAAGTGTATCAACTTTATGCAAACTTTAGTACAAAGTTATACTACTACTAAAGTGGACATTTATTTTGGAACAGAGGCAGCTAAACAAAAAATGATCCATGCAGTCCCTATCCCTTGAACCGTAAACCCTAACCAGGCTTTAATTTGCTGGCAACATTCGAGCTTCCCAAGAAATGAAGTTTGCAACCTTTTGACCATCGGATCATTTTGTGCAGTTTCACCAAAATCGAGATGAGCATTCCTGTGGCAAAGAAGTTGAAGAAGCATGATTAGAATATGATTACTGGGACTAGTTGATGAGACATAAACTCATCACAAATACAGTACGTAGAAGCTAGTAGAGGTATGTGCGGGGCAAAGAAGTAGAGAAATATTCACATGGACTGATGTGGGCAGCTGGAGCAGTGGTGCAAGCCGGCTATAAAGGGAGTTGTACCTGAGGGATGTCGGGACGTAGCTCAACCTTGAGGAGGGCGGCAGGAGGCGGAAACTGCCCACGTCGCGGCAGTGAGCAAGCGATGAAGGCAACCTCACCGGCTTTGTGAGAGAGAACGGCGAGGACCTCTGATCGGGACGTGCCGATAGTGGGTTTTCGCTGTCAGCGACAGCGACCACATCTACACTAAGCATCCACCCCTTCCCCCGGCAGACGTGATCCGCCGGGATGTTCGACATGTGGCCACAGTCCTTTTGTGCGAGAGAGTGTGAAGAGAGCAACCCCAACAAGCAACCGTGTAAGCTGGCCCGTCCTGACTATGTATATAGTGGAGCGGTTTCCTTTTCTCTCCATATGAACCTATTATATTGCGTATGTGCCACTGAAGAAAAAAAACTTTATTTATAAATGACGTGGCAGCTACTGCTCGTTCTCCTATAAAACTTGTGCTTGGCATCTCCAAAATATTAACCTTGCGATTGGCTCTTCGCCTCTTCAGGATGTCGAGCAATAATGGTACTGCAGTATATATCGTTCTGGCTATATGAGACCGAATGAATTGCTGCACATCCACCACGTGGCAAGGGTCGACGGGCGAGGGAGAGTGCGTACTATTACGTCCATTTCAGGGGGTGTTTGTTTCCAGGGACTTTTTAGTGTAGGGACTAGAAAAAGTCCCTCTTAGAGACTTTTTAACCAAATAGGAGGGACTACTAGGGACTAAAACTTGATTTTTGGGAATTAATGAAGAAGACTCTCAAGGAGAGTCTTTTTTGGGACTTTTCCAACAATGTCCCTCCCTGCACCCATTGCCCCGCCACCGCATGGTGTTGTTTGGTTGTTATTTTTCTGTATACTAGGGGTAACATGGTCATTCAATAACCTCTAGGGAGGGACTATGGACTTTTTAGTCCTTGAAAACAAAATGGAGGAACTTTTTAAGGAGTAGGGACTTTTTAGTTGGAACTAGAAAAAGTCCTAGGACTTATGAACCAAACAGGGCTTCAATATGGACTACATACAGAGCAAAATGAGTGAATCTACACTCTAAAATACGTCTATATACATCAGTGCTTGGAGTATGTACTAGTAGTTCATATTGAAATCTACTAAACAACATATATATTCCAAACAATATGATAATCTCTCTAACCAAGGTAGTAGGGACGAGGAGTAAACGGAGGGAGTACTAAAATTTTCTCCTCGCCCTGCGAGCCATCACGTAAGTGGGCGAGGGAGCGGGCGTAAGGCGTACATTACTACTACTACTACTACTAAGCAAGCTTCACCTCATCCTGTGAGCCACCGCGCCCGTGGGCGAGGGAGACGGCCTACTAAGAAAGCTTCTCCTCGTTCTGTGAGTTGACGGGACACATCAAAAGTACTCTAGTGTATAGAGCCTTGCCTCTAAGGTAGGTCCCACATGGTTTGCCTCTTTTTTAACATAAAGTGTCAAGTCGCAATTTGTTTGTTCACCCGTGGTAATGATCCTCCCTCCACCAAGCGGACAACCAGTACACGTGTGAAATTATCACGTGGGCTGCCTTTTCGTACAGAAATGAGCTCCACCGTGTACCCGCGCGGGTGTGGTTGGGAAAGAGACGGGAGTACGTGCGCCTTGCGTGCACCTCTTCTCTTCATGCACGTCCCCCACCTACGTGGGTGTTTTTGAGAGAGATACAAACCTAGGCAGATGGCATGTGCGTTCATGAGTGTTTTTTGTTTGGGGGGGGGGGGTTATTTCGTGAAT
>NC_041391.1:89659492-89674731 GCF_002162155.2 Triticum dicoccoides | reverse complement strand
TGGGGGGAGGGGTAGGCAGAGGCCTAACTATAGCGGTAGAACGACTCGTATATGTGTTGAGAAGGAGAGACCCAGCTATGTCTTGAGGGAGATTGGTCGACATCCATACATAACTGAAGGATGGGAAATAGGATGGGACAGAGATAGAGAGAGAGAGAGAGAGAGAGAGAGAGAGAGAGAGAGAGAAAGAGAGAGAGAGAGAGAGAGAGAGAGAGGAGAGAGAGAGGAAGGGAGAGGGGTAGAGTGTTTGTTGGCGTTCTAGGAACAGGGGTCCCCAGACTTGCTTGCCTGCGGCCTGCGGCGTGGCTCGAGGGGCGGCCCAGCACGGCCCATCTTCATCAGCACGAGCTCAAGACCCTCGCGAGGGGACAAGCCTCGCGGGGTGGACGACAAGGAACCTCCTCAGGCACGGCCTCGTCAGGCTGGCTCGCGAGGAGGCGAAGAGATCAAGGCGGGGTACCTCGGGAGGTGCCCATGACGCAAGCCATGATGACCAAGGGCGCCAGGCGGGCGCCAGGCCGCGCAGTGTCCACCCTTTCCTCTTTGGTGCAAAGGGAGAGCAAGCGTAGGCGAGAGCATCAAGCAAAGGCGTCCATTTCGGTGCAACAAGACCAAGACCAGCAGAACGGCAGGATGGAGGTCATCGTGGATCCCAAGCCGGCGTCACCACCAGAGCCTTTGGCGGGCGAGGACCAACTTTAGTCAGGATAAGTGTACTAGATGTTCCCCTTCAAAATGGCCAATTGTTGGCGCCCTTCCCGCTGAATATTTGGGAAGAGGCCGAGGGCCTTTGCCTATAAATAGGACTAGCCACCACAAGGTAGAGGCATCCGGTCATCACTAGGGCATCGATCCAGAGAGCAACTGAACTCCCCCTAGAAGTTCATCGCACCAGCCAAGAACAGACCCTCGCGAGGCTGTTCTTCCTTGTACTGTTCATCATCAGCCAAAGAGGCAATCCACCACACCACACACTGCAGTAGGGTATTACACCACAATGGTGGCCTGAACCAGTATAAACTATGTGTCTCTTGTGTTGTTCCTTTGATTGCTTAGATCGTAGCAAGGCGGTGAGGTGCAGGTAGGTAGAGGGCGAAGTCTCCACACGCACCCCAGTGTTCGAATCTAGAGGGTCTGCAGGAACCCGAAATCCGACATTTGGGGCGCCAGGTAGGGGTGCGCCAGAGCTTCTCCTTCCGCCGACCCGCTCTCCGCCGACACCACGACTCGCCCATCGATGAGCGGCGCACCGTCCGCTCCGGTCGTTAGCGCTAGCGCGGGGGCCAGGAGGCTCCGAGACTTGGCCCCAGCCTTGCGACAGGTGCGGTGGCCGGCCAAGTTACCGGCGGCCTCTGTGGCCCCTTGGGAAGAGCTGCACAACCTTTTCCTTGCCAGGCACTCTGCGCTGGCGCCCCCGGTCGTCGCGGCCCTCCTGGCGGCTCGCAGGCGCCACCTTCGGGCCGCCATGTCAAGCCATTCGTCCGCCAGGTCGGTGCCGCCTCCACGCGGTAGGGGGCTCCCTCAGGTCAGTCAGCGCCCAAGGCCGATCTGGCCTTCAGCTCGAAGGACCACCCCTCCAACTCGGCCTGCTCGGGCGCACTCCCGATGCTATGCACTCCCACCATCTGCCAGGTGGCCGTCACCAGGACTCTCATCTACTGCGGCTTGGGCCTCAGCATGCTCTCGATTGACGCCTTCAGCCTCCTCCACATACCACCGGAGGGGCTTCGGCCCAGCCGACCCTTCTTGGGTGTCGGGGGCGGGTCCTCCAGCTCCCTGGGGGAGATCCGCCTCCCGGTAACCTTCGGCACCTACGACAACTTCCGCACGGAGCTAATCGACTTCGACATCGCCCCCATCGGCCTCCCATACAACGCCATCCTCGGCTACCCGGCGCTCGCCCGATTCATGGCTGCGACTCACCCGGCGTACAACCTCATGAAAATGCCCGGGAGCAGCAGCGTCCTCACCGTGTGCGGAGACACCAGGGATGCGTTGCAAGAGCTCAAGCTCGCCTTCAAGGCGGCGGCGCAGCCTACCGACTCGGACGCCCCTGAGCCCAAGGGGGTTGCGCCGGCCAAGAAGAAGCAGTTGTTCACCCAAGACAAGGCAGAAACCAAGCAGATGCTGGTTGACAAGGACGGATCCACTGATGCCACCTTTACCATAGGCGCCAATCTCGAGCCCGAGCAGGAGGAGGCCCTGGTCAAGTTCCTACGCGTGGACAAGAAGGTATTCACATGGGAGCCCAATCAGCTGGTGGGGATCCGTAGAGGCGTAATCGAGCACCACCTCAATGTGTGCCCCAATGTGCGACCCATGAAGTAGAAAGCAAGGTGGCAGTGCATGGAAAAGCAGGCTTTCGTCGTCCAAGAGACCCACAAGTTGGAAGCTGCAGGGGTCATTCGCGAGGTCCGATACCCGGATTGGTTGGCCAACCTAGTCGTTGTGCCGAAGAAAGGGGGGAAGGAACATATGTGTGTCGACTTCACCAATCTCAACAAAGCTTGCCCGCAAGATCCATTTCCGCTCCCCCGCATCGAACAGATCGTCGACTCAACCGCCGAGTGCGACCTGTTGTGTTTCTTGGATGCCTTCTCCGGGTATCACCAGATCAAGATGGCGGTAGAAGATGTGGAAAAAACGGCCTTTCTGACCCCGTGTGTGGTGTACTGCTACACATGCATGCCGTTCGGATTGCGCAATGCAGGGACGACCTTCCAGCGGCTGATGCACATCGCCTTGGGCCCACAGTTCAGGAAGAACATTAAGGCTTACGTCGATGATATTGTGGTGAAGTCTCGTGAGGCCAAGACCCTGACACAAGACCTGGAGGAAACTTTTGCGAGCCTCAACACCGTGAGTCTGCGGCTCAACCCAGAGAAGTGTGTGTTTGGGCTCCCCTCAGGCAAGCTTTTGGGCTTCCTCGTGTCCCACGAAGGTATCAAGGCTAACCCAGAGAAGGTCAAGGCAGTCGAGGACATGAGCCCGCCAAAGACCCATAGAGAAATGCAGAAGCTCACTGGGCGCGTGACAGCACTGGGACGCTTCATCTCCAAGTTGGGGGAGTGAGCGCTGCCTTTCTTCCAGCTGATGAAGAAAAAGGGACCCTTTGAATGGACTGAAGAGGTATCTAACCAACCCTCCGATAATGGTGGCCCCGCGCCCTCAGGAACCCCTGGTGCTCTACATTGCAGCCACTCCCTACTCCGCCAGCGCAGCCCTGGTGGCGGTTAGGGTGGAGTGTCGGAACAAAGCCACGGCATCTGCCCGGGTCGGGGCGAAGCATGAACAAGGAAGACCCGCAGAGACCACCGCCACAGCCGAGAAGGATCAGCCGCCGCTGGGGAACACACTCGAGACGGCGGAAACCCCTCCCCCTAGCGACTAGCCGCTGGGGGCTCCCCTGTCTCAGGAGGCGCCACGGTCTCCGGAGGGCGCCATCGACACCAGCGCTCCCAACCTCGTTGAACATCCTGTGTACTTCGTCAGCACAGTGTTGCGGGACGCGAGGGCACGGTACCCCATGCCTCAGAAACTTCTCCTCGCGCTATTGGTGGCCTCACGCAAGCTGCGACATTATTTTCAGGGCCACCTCATCAAGGTTGTCTCAGCGTACCCTTTGGAAAGGGTGCTCAGGAGCCCTAACTCAGTTGGAAGAGTCGCTGAGTGGAACATTGAACTACAAGCGTTTCAGCTCAAATTCAGCAAAACCAGAGTCATCAAGGGGGGCGCCTTGGCAGATTTCATGGCAGAGTGGACGGAGGCGCCGGGCCTCAAGGCTGATGAGGATCGATCCCTCTCCCCGGGAAGCGAGGAGCCGGATGGTTGGGTCATGTACTTCGACGGGGCGTTCTCCAGGCACGGCGCGGGGGCTGGTGCGGTGCCTATATCTCCTACCCAAGACAAGCTCTACTACGCCGTGCAACTCTGCTTCCAGCACGGAGAAAAGGTCTCCAACAACATAGCAGAATATGAAGGCCTGATAGCAGGCCTGAAGGCCGCGGCCGCCCTCGGAGTAAAGCGTCTTACCATCAAGGGTGATTCACAACTCCTCGTCAACTTCTCCAACAAAGTATAAGAACCGAGGGATGAGCACATGGAAGCCTACCTTGCGGAGGTCCGCAGGATGGAGAAGCAGTTCTGGGGACTGGATTTATAGCACATGCCCCGTGGCACCAATCAGGAGGCTGACGACATCACCAAGCGAGCATCCAGGCGACTACCTCAGGAGCGTGGCGTCTTCGAAGAGCGGCTCTTCAAGCCTGTCATGCCCAATATGCGACCCTATCCAAAGGGAACTCGAAGGTCCCACCAAGGATAGACCCACATATTGAAACGCTTTTGCAAGGCGGATATCATTACATCAACATTACATAATACATGGGGATACATACATAAGGCATACAATGCCACATGAATACAATATCACAATACATAAGAGCATCATCCGACTACGGATGAATCACAAACAGAAACTCAAACGACATCCACCCTGCTAGCCCAGGCTGCTGACCTGGAACCTATCCCCTGATCGAAGAAGCGGAAGAAGAACTCAATGCAAGCAAGCATCTCTCTCGCGTCATGATCATCGCATAACCTGTACCTGCAACTGTTGTTGTAGTAATCTGTGAGCCACGAGGACTCAGCAATCCCATTACCATGGGTATCAAGACAAGCAAAGCTTAAAGGGAAAGGAAGGGGTAAAGTGGTGAGGTTGCAGCAGCGACTAAGCATATATGGTGGCTAACATACGCAAATAAGAGCGAGAAGAGAAGCAAAGGAACGGTCGTCAACTAGCAATGATCAAGAAGTGATCCTGAACTCCTACCTACGTCAAGCATAACCCAGAAACCGTGTTCACTTCCAGGACTCCGCCGAGAAGAGACCATCACGGCTACACACGCGGTTGATGTGTTTTAATTCGGATCTGGTGTCAAGTTATCTACAACCGGACATTAACAAATTCCCATCTGCCTATAACCGCAGGCACGGCTTTCGAAAGATTATACCCTGCAGGGGTGTCCCAACTTAGCCCATGACAAGCTCTCGCGATCAACGAAGGAATAGACCTTCTCCCAGGAAGACCCGATCAGACTCGGAATCCTGGTTTACAAGACATTTCGACAATGGTAAAACAAGACCAGCAAGACCGCCCGATGCGCCGACAATCCCGATAGGAGCTGCACATATCTCGTTCTCAGGGCAACACCGGATGAGCAATCCATACAACTAAAACCAGACCTCAAGTTTCCCTGAGGGGGCGCTGCAAAGGGCTCTAGTTCGGACCAACACTTAGACAAGCACTGGCCTGGGGGGGCTGTAATAAAGATGACCCTTGGGTTAATTACACCCAAGTGAAATGTAGGTGGTGGTGAGGCAAATGGTAAAAGTCAATGTTGGGCCTTGCTGGAGGAGTTTTATTCAAAGCGAACTGTCGAGGGGTCCCATAAATCATCCGACCGCGTAAGGAACGCAAAATCCGGGAACAAAACACCGGTATGACGGAAACTAGGGCGGCAAGAGTGGAACAAAACACCAGGCATAAGGTCGAGCCTTCCACCCTTTACCAAATATATAGATGCATTAATAATATAAGAGATATTGTGATATCCCAACCAAAATCCTGTCCACCATGGAGAAATCTTCAACTTCACCTGCAACTAACAACGCTATAAGAGGGGCTGAGCAAAGCGGTAACATAGCCAAACAATGGTTTGCTAGGAAGGGTGTCAAAGGTTAGAGGTTCATGGCATTTTGGGAGGCTTGAAGAGCAACAGATAGGTAAAGCAGCATAGCGATAGAACGAAGCAACTAGCATAGAAATGATAGTAGTGAGATCCAGGGTAGCGGTCATCTTGCCTGAAATCCCGCTAGGAAGAAGAACGAGTCCATGAAATAGACGAACCAATGTAGACGAGCGAATCCTCACAAACGCAACGTTACCGGAACTAAGAAGCAACACCGGAAAGAAACAAACAAGATGGTACACACACAAGCATAATCATGGCATGATGCACAATCAAGCATGATGCATGTCCGGTTTAAAGAGGCATGGCATGGAAAAGTGCAACAAACAATACTACAAGTTAAGTGGAGCTCAATATGCAACGAGTTGCATATTGACGAAACACCACATGCAATTATTTAGTTCTCTCTCGGTTAGGTACACAACAATATTAAATGTTATTAAACATGACAAGAGGTGAAACATAATAAAACTACCTATCTAAGCAAGTTTAAATGAGGCCGGAACAACAAAACAACAATTCCGGAAAATCCCCATATGCAAATTATGGATTTGGTACTGTTCTGCCCTAAACACAATTTTATTGTTGTTAAACAGGAAAACAAAGTGCACCATGTTAATCTAGGCATTTTTCCACCCCATTTACATATAAAGTTTAATTAATTCGGAGCTACGGTTATTTAGTTATGAATTAAAGCATTTTAATATGGCATATTAGCAAATTAATGCAAACATCAATTTAAACATTTTTAACATAGATGAAAATGGCATATTATTAATCTACAATATTTTCTGAGCATTTTACATATATAAATTATTTTAATCCGATGCACAATTGTTGAGTTATTATATGCATGAAATCTAGGGGGTTTTCTGCAAATCTGTCAAACACTGGATAATAGACAAAATCGCCGGTCAGGAAAAAAAACGCATGGGCCAAATCTGCTGGGCCAAAAGCATACAGGAGAGGGCTGGGAGGTCTGCTCACCCTGGGCCAAGGCCCGGTTCGGTGGAGAGAGGCCGGCTGGCTCGGCCTGGTGCGCTGCGGAGGCCCACGCGGGACTGAGGCAAGCCCGAGCGGGCGCTCGTCCTCCTCTCGCTTGAGCAGGAGGGAGGCGGCCATGGCAAGGCGGCGCTGGCGCCGGTCGGTAGGGAAAGCCAGGAGGGGCCGGCGCAGCGAAAACAGGCGGATCTGGCCGGCCGGCGACGGATCCGGGCAACGGCGACGGTGGGCGGAGCTCCGGGAGGCGCGGGTCCACACCCATGGCGACCTACGAGGCAGAGAGAGAGAGATGGAGGGAGAGGTTAGAGAGAGATAGGGAGAAGGAAGGAGGGGAAGGGAGCAGGGGCGACGCGGCTCTCCCGTGGTCGGCGGCGGGGTCGGCGAGACGGCGGCGCGCTCCGATGGTCTGCCGGCCAGCGCGGCGGCGAGGGAGATCGGGACCCTGCCCGATCCCGACGAGGGAGATGCGAGGCGGCGGGGAGCGAGCGCTCGGGGGCGGCTGGGAGGCGCGCGGGCTGGCGGGATCCGTTCGGCCCGGCGGCTGGCCGCGGATGGGCCTCGCGGCGGCGCGGGGAGAACAGTGGGACGAGGGAGCAACGTGGCAGCCGCCCGTTGGCTGCGTGCGTGCTGGGGGCTGATGTGGCGCATGTGGATTGGCTGGGAAGTGGTGCCGGCAGCGCCAAGTGGCGGGAGGAGGCTGGGGGGCACGGAAATGGAGGAGGATGGGGTTAGGGCGACCAGATTTGGAAGGAGGGGGGTTTAAATAGGAAAGGGGTGCTAGGGTTTAGTTTTTGGGGGGTTTGATGCCGTTTCGGAGCCGTTCGATCTCGATCGGATGGTCCGGAGTGAAGGGGGGTTAGGTAGGTGGGCTAGTGGGCTGTGAAGAGGAGTTGGGCTGAGAAGAGAGAGAAGAGGTGCAGCCCAGGGCAGTTTCAGAGACCGAAACATCCGACGATTAAACCGACTATATCGCGGTTATATATTTAACGGTTGGACAGTCAAACGGACTCCGAATGCGACGAAACTTGACAGGCGGCCTGTCTACACTATAATAAGACCGCATGACAAGTTGCAACCCATTCCGAGAACATTTTTATGCCACTTATAAAATAATATCTCGGAGGTGTCGCGGGCGCGTGCGAGAGTGTCTGGACTCGGAACGGACAACGGAGAGAACCGGCGGAACCCGAACGGATGCAAGTTTTATGAAAATGATGCTGAAGCAATGCGAATGATGACATGAGACGAGATGCATAACAAGAACGAAATGCAAAACAGCAGACACAACCCAAACACGGAGGAAAATCATATAGCATCTCCGGAAAAGGCAAGAGTTGGAGTTACGAATATGGAAAGTTGTATCCGGGGCGTTACAACACTCCACCACTACGAGAGGATCTCGTCCCGAGATCTAGGATGGCACCGGAGGGACGAGGAAGAGGAAGATAAGCGGTAAAACTCAGTTGCTTCTTCGACCAATGAGTGAAACCACGAACCTTGAGTGGTTGAGCAAAATGAAAGAAAGAAACAACGAAGATGAACGAGATTGCAAACAATCCGTTAGAAAAGAGGAACAAGGAACATTACAAGAACTTGAAGGTTGCAAAGACATGAATCAAGAGTTTAATGGACAAGATAGAATTCGAAACCACTCCGGTCAAAACAAGATGAGAGAGGAAGAATTCCGGCAGCACTCCGGTTGAATATGGAAGGAATAGAACATGAACTTGAGAAGATGAGAGGATACTTGATGAAATGAACAACACACTGCCTCCAGAACTATTGAAGGAATGGCACAAGGGGTAAGAAGGATTTCAGACTGCACTCCGGTTGAAAAGAGAAGCAAAACTTGATAAGATGAAAGAGCTTGAAGAGATGACACAACACTCTGGTTAAATGGAGAAGCAAGGAGAAGAACATGATAGTGCTAAAACAAGATGATGAGTGAAAAGAGAAACATCAAAATGCCTCCGGAACGAAAGAATAGAAGCTAGATTGTTGGGATAAAGGGGCGGAAAAGAAAATGACAATTTCTGCCACAAATGAACTTGGAAAGCATCCTCGCAAAGAAGGATTGAACAGAGTTGTTGGAAAATCAACAACGAAAGAATAAGTTTGTAGTGGGCTTATAAAAAATATTGCAAGACTATGAGATGACATTCTGCCACTAACGAAAAACAATTGCTTGTTTGAGATCAACGAAGGGATGAAAATTGCTTTCGCCGAGATGATAGAGAGATAACTTGGATCATTGATAAGCACCACAAATAGCAACATTCCCAATGGAAGGCTTTAGGTGAAATATAACCCAAGATAACTCCAACAAAGAGATTGATGCATTTAAAATACCTCATTCTTGAAAACATATGAATCATGAAACATGAAGGAAATTGTCAAGAGTGATATAACACCATCTCAAAAGATAAGGTAGGACGAATTGCACTTTGGAATGCAAGATGAAGAATGCTTGAACGCCTCAAAATAAAACATGTGTTGAGCACCATGTTTACTTTTGAGTATAGCTTGGAGGATCATAACTTCAAGAGAAATCTTGAAGAACAATTGAAAAATGAAAAGAATCCTTGACGAACCACCATGTAGAGCCTCCACGAAGAACTCCGGTAATGAAAGGATGATAGAAAGAAAGAGAAGTTGAAAACACAAGGTGAAGCCTTGCGATGATTTAGATGGAGCTTCGCGACGAGATAATGCGGAAAACATGGAACTCCGGAAAAAGAATAGATGAAACACTCGAACCGAGAATTACTTCCTGATGAACAAACTCCGGAAGAAGGAATTAATCACTTGGATGAAACAAGAATAAGAATTATGTCATGCCTATCCTTCACCAATTTAAATTGATGACAAGCAACGGATTTGGCATACTACTTATTCTCGTAGATAGGATTAAGAGAGATATAGCGTAAACTTCAGAAGGTATTGATGGAACCACCGATGGGATTAAAAAGAACAAATGAATAGATATGATAACAAAGGAAGAGAAATCCTGAACGAACCACCGTAAGAATCGAAAACGAACGAAGTAAAGGGGTGAATCACCGGTGAGAATTGAAAATTAAAGTAGCAAAGGCACAATTCACTGGGAAGAATTGGAGAAACGAATGAATATACTTGAGGGGATTTAGATACAAGAGAACGAAGAGATCATGAACTGATTAGAGAATACTTGAGCAATGCACCGGTAAGATTTGGAGAACAACAGCTGAAAGCTGAGAATGAGTGATTCTGAGATGATGTGCTCCGGAGAATCAAACTGAAAAGACTCCTGAATAGATCCGGATTGGTGAAAAGAATTCTCACAATCGAAAATAATTATGAGAGGATGACATCAAGCTAGCATCACGAATCTTTGAGAGAAACAGATAAGATTTGGAGGATAACTCTTCTTCGGTCTTCAAAATCCGACAATGACGACGAAGAACACCACCATGAATTGTTGAGATACTCCGGGAGAATTAAAAGAGGAAAGGTTGAGCCAAAGATGAAAAGAATTTGAAAGCAATCTTGGAGAAGCATGTGACTGATGGGATCCATTCTTACGTCACGCTTAAAAAGGAATTTGAGAATAACTCCGGCAGAATTAGAAGAGTCAGGTAAGATCCTGGGAAAAGACCTGTGGGTTAGAGCCCACTCAAAAGAAAACACCGTTGAACAATTTAGAAGAGAGATTGCACCAGTTGAATTAAATGGCTTGAATGAGATAACAACCTCGAAATATCTTGAACGGATTGAGAATGGAAACACAAATCTTCTAAGATATCTTCAACACTCCAGAACAAATGAATAGCAAGAGGTGAGTGATTGAGAGGTGCACCGGCATGATAAAGCATTTGACACGAGGAAAAGAATATGATCAACACCGAAAGCTTGAATTAAATCCACCGGAGAAGAAACAACAATGAAGGATGATGAACTTGAAACTCATGAGCATCTTCACAGGGGATCACCGGATCAGAACATTGATTGAAAAGAGTGAAGAGACTTCACATGAATAAATGGATACTTGGTTAAGAAATCTGAGTCCTTGAAGAAAAAGGGTGGGAGGGCGCGAAAGCAAAGGCAACTTGGGTACGGATGAAATGAACAACGTTGGGAAACTGAGAGGTGATCTTGCGAATGTTGAAATGATCGGATCCACTTGAAAAGAAGCACACCGGTTGGAAAGAATTGACATGACAATCTCGATGATCGAAAAGATTAGCACTCCCATAGAAATATGAGAACACCATTTAAGAAAGGTATGGATTCGACATTTGACTCGAAGCAACTCGAATACCACAAATAAAACAAAACAAAGGATTGGCTTGCAGAATAAGCCGGAACAAACATATGATAGAGATTTCGTTCGAAGTTTTCGTGGTGGGGCCCACACGGGCTCGAGTGTACAGCACCATCATGTACAAGGCAGTCCACATGACATACGAAGTGTCCCCGAACCAGCATAGCCAAGGGTTCTTTAAGACACAACGAGACCACTGTAAAAACGACCGTGGAAAGGCGGACCACTAGACGTCGAACCCCAATCTCATATCATGCATCTGTCGAAAAGATATTCTAGGAGCTACTTGAATTCCCACCTATAAAACTCCTGAAACTTTCTGGTTACGCAATCTGGTGTTGGGGATACAGGGGAAGCAATATATCTCAACCGAACTAACAATACCTACATCCAAGCTGTATCCATCCGTCAACACATAACCAAGAAACCTTCGGAAATCGTGTACCTCAACCTTCGAAAAGCATCCGTTATACGAGTTATGGCAATACTCCCGAGCTCGCCCCAGTACTGGGTTATCGGGGTTATCTCACCAACAACTGCATAAAAGAGATTTTCGATGTCGGCAAATCTCAGGTATTCCAGAACTGCAACGATAAAATTGTGACGACAACACCTCAGAGCTCAACTCCCCGGGTCAAAGCCACATAATAGACAGGAGGCACCAAGAACAATGTTCTCGTCACAAAACCATCGGAACGATTCCAAGATACCCACGTGATCCTAAAATTTTTTTATTGAAATTTGAGGAGAGGAAAGACAAAACATCTACGTTAGGAGACCTCACCAGAGCGACGAAGGGGCCGAGGAGTAAAAGGAATCCTACTCTCCGATATATATAATCCTAAGACTCAAAATAGTTTTCTTCTAGACTCAACAACGGCCAACAATCAAGGGGGCTCCTATGGTCGGTCGAGGCTCTGATACCAACTTGTCACGCCCAATATGCGACCCTATCCAAAGGGAACTCAAAGGTCCCACCAAGGATAGACCCGCATATTGAAACGCTTTTGCAAGCTGGATATCATTACATCAACATTACATAATACATGGGGATACATACATAAGGCATACAATGCCACATGAATACAATATCACAATACATAAGAGCATCATCCGACTACGGATGGATCACAAACAGAAACTCAAACGACATCCACCCTGCTAGCCCAGGCTGCCGACCTGGAACATATCCCCTGATCAAAGAAGCAGAAGAAGAACTCAACGCAAGCAAGCATCGCTCTCGCATCATGATCATCGCATAACCTGTACCTGCAACTGTTGTTGTAGTAATCTGTGAGCCACGAGGACTCAGCAATCCCATTACCACGGGTATCAAGACTAGCAAAGCTTAAAGGGAAAGGAAGGGGTAAAGTGGTGAGGTTGCCGCAGCGACTAAGCATATATGGTGGCTAACATACGCAAATAAGAGCGAGAAGAGAAGCAAACACTACTAGGAAAATGGCTATAGATGGGATTGACACTAATGGCGCACCAGAAAGATGGTGCGCCATTAGTATATACTAATGGCGCACCACAATCTGATGCGCCATTAGAGTTTAAACAACTAATGGCGCACCATGCTACGGGTGCGCCATTAGTATCAATTTTTTTTAACTAGTGCGCCTGTCCAAACATACTAATGGCGCATCCCGGCAAAGTGCGCCATTAGTAGTTGTAACTACTAATGGCGCACTAGGAAGCAGGTGCGCCATTAGTATAGAAATTTTTTTTTGAACTAGTGCGCCTATCCAAACATACTAATGGCGCATCCTGCCCAAGTGCGCCATTAGTAGTTGTAACTACTAATGGCGCACCAGGCAGTGGGTGCGCCATTAGTATAGGATTTTTTTTTGAACTAGTGCGCCTATCCAAACATACTAATGGCGCATCCTGCCCAAGTGCGCCATTAGTAGTTGTATGTACTAATGGCGCACCATGCAAGAGGTGCGCCATTAGTAAGTGGGCAGCAACAAGATATTTGGGACAGCCTCTCCTACCCACACACTCACTTTCTCCCCACTTCATTCTCTCCACCTCCTCCTTGTCTCGGGTTCCTCCTCTTTTTCACCTCATTTCCACCATAGATTCATTCAAATTAAGTGGTTAAATTACCTTGTTTTAATAGGTAAGTAAGGGGGGAAGCTATATTTAGGTTGTTCTCCTTACAACAATGTGCACATGCACTTTTTACGGCCTAGCTAGATCTATGTATGTTCGTGGTGTTGCATATGTTTGTGGTGTTGCATATGTGTTTGTGTTTGGAGGTGTACCGGTATTTGATATGCGATAGTTGCCAATATTTTGCCGGAATGTTGATTCATTTCCGTTTCGGCGAGAATTTTGGCATTAAGCATTCTTTTTGGTCCTATTTTTAGGGAAGGTCATGCCAAATTTTTGTTTGGTTCTAAAATATCGTTTTGCTCTACCCCGCAGGCGACCATGGTCCGCACGATGACCGAAGGCATCGTGAATAGGTTTTTGAGGTCCGCGAAGGCCGAGATGCTTCAAAAGAACGAGACGGAGATAAGATGTCCGTGTCGAAGATGCAAGCTGAAGAGCCTTATTGCGGACCCGGATTCCGGGCAGGTGCGGGACCACCTGCTGTTGCGTGGTTTCATGGATGGCTATCGGTGGCAAGGTGATGAAGATGACTACGAAGTCGTCCATGTGGGCCGGGCAAGAAATGAGGAAGGGCAGCAAGACAACCACCGCGGCTCGGGCGGGAGAGAAGACGAAGAATCCCCAGGAGATGATCACGACTGTGATGCTGTACACAGTCATCATGTAGAAGATGCAGGACATGATGATGAGGAAGATGCCGGAGCAGGCGACGGGCATGATCATGAAGATGATGATGCCGGCGGAGCAGACGACGCTGGACCATCGATGGGCTGGGTGCAGGACCCTCATATTCAAGAGCTGCTTCTCAAGCAGACGGATAACGCAAGAGCTGCCGCCCGAGAGAAAGCCAAGATGGATCAACTTGAGTTAGACGCGGTTACTCCATTGTATGAAGGATGCAGGCCCGAGGATACCCGCCTGAAAGTAACGCTCATGGCCCTGGAGATGAAGGTAAAACACAAAATGACCGACGCATGCTTCGACGAGAACATGTCATTCTGGCACGAACGTCTTCCCAAGGGGAACAAGTGCCCGACCAGTTTGGAGGAGGCGAAGAAAATCGTGTGTCCTCTGGATTTACCGCACGTGAAATACCATGTGTGCATGAACAATTGCATCATTTATCGGGACGAGCACGCGGAGTCTACAATATGTCCGGTGTGCGGTGTCACTCGATACAAGAAGAGGAAGAAAGCTCCTCGAAAAGTGGTGTGGTACTTTCCGATCACTCCTCGTCTGCAGAGGTATTTCGCGGATCCTAAGTTAGCAAAGCTCCTACGTTGGCACGCGGATAGGGAGGAGAAGAAGTGAGAAGATGACGCAAATGATCCGGAGATAGATAAAAAAGACAAGATGCTGAGTCACCCTAAGGATGCGAGCCAGTGGCAAGCATTGAACTTCGAATACCCAGAATTTGGGAACGATCCAAGGAACATCGTGCTGGGCGCGAGCACCGATGGAGTCAATCCGTTTGGCAGCCAGAGAAGCACACATAGCACTTGGCCTGTGTTTGTGTGGATGTACAACCTTCCCCCCTGGTTGTGCATGAAGAGGAAGTACATTCACATGAGTATGCTAATTGAAGGGCCGAAACAACCAGGGAACGACATCAATCTGTATCTGGGGCTGCTGAAAGAGGAGCTTGACACGCTGTGGAAAACGCCAGCCAATACGTGGGACGCCGCAGAGAAAGAATATTTCCCTATGAGAGCCGCACTGCTCACGACGGTGCACGACTATCTCGGTTATGGATATCTTGCGGGGCAGGTAGTCCACAGATTTTCTGGATGCGTAAGGTGCATGGATGACACAACGTATCGCCAGCTAGATAGAGATCCCGGGTCTTCGAAAACCGTGTTCATGGGACATCGAAGGTGGCTTCGCGACGATGACCCGTGGAGGAAACGCAAGGATCTGTTCGATGGTGAAACCGAACCCCGAAAACGCCCGTGTACGAGGAGCGGCGAGGAAATAGACAAGCTGTTGAAAAATTGGAAAGACTGCCCACTGCCGGGAAAGAAGCAAAAGGCGCCAGAGCCGGGAAAGAAGCGAAAGGCGCCAGAGCC
>NC_041391.1:89650274-89657763 GCF_002162155.2 Triticum dicoccoides | reverse complement strand
CGCCGACCCCCCCGCACCCTCGATTCCCCTACCCAACCGCCGCCGCCGACCCCCCGCACCCCGCGCACCGTCTTATAAAAAAAATTAGTATCAAACAGCTTTTTAAATGCTACTGTCTTATAAAAAAAGCTTAGATTTTAGGATGCCTCGGTGTCGACAAACCCTAAATGATAAAAGCTTAGATTTTAGGATGCCTCGGTGTCGACAAACCCTAAATGATGAGACCATGATCTTGTTCCTTGACAATAACCAACTTTTTGACCAAACTTTGTTTCTATTTAGAGAGAAACATGGCCCACAACGATGAGGCCGGGGGTTCGGGCGGCAAGGCATTCTGGGAGCTGTCCCAGGAGATGGAGGAACAACCTCACTTGTATGAGGCCGCCGCCTTCCCCACCGATCCTGAGACCACGGATGGTGCCGCCGAGGATGACCACACTGATGCCACCACTGATGGCGCCGCCGAGGATGCCACCACTGATGGTGGCGGCGCATGCACAGATAGCAGCCAGCCGAAGAGGCAACGGAAGGACCGGTGCCCGATCGTGCTCCGCACCCTCAAGGAGGAAGTTACTGAAGTGGACTCCAACGGGAATCCAACGGCGCCCGAACGAATAGTCAAGGGGTACTCGCTTCAGCTTGGGTGCATTGTCCGGAGCACCGTCTCGATCAACATCGAGAACCTGAGGCATCCTGACCGGGGGAATTTGCGCCACCTCCTCTTCACGAAGCTGCACGAACGATACAAGTTCCCCGCTGAATTCGAAAACACAAGCCTCAAAGGGAATAAAGTGAACAATGCTGCCCTCACGAAGATGAGCAAGGCCCTGTCTACTTGGAAAAGCAATGTGAAGAGAATGATCGAGAAAGGTGAGAGTTATGAGAAGATCAAGGAGAAAAATCCTTCGATCACCGAAGATGACTACAACAACTTCAAGATCAATTGCTCGAGCACCGCAAGCTCCCAATCAAGTGAGTGGGGAAAAATGCGGGAGCTGAACATAGGGGAACACACACTCGGTCCCGGCGGTTACAGAGTGGCGGAGCCTATATGGGACAAGGAGGAGGCGGACCGTGCCGAGCAAGGCCTACCGCCCCTCTTCGATAAATACGGTGACAAGCAGACCAGGAACTTTGTCAGGGCCCGGTACAAGAAGGACCCGAAAACAAAGGAACTTACCACGGATCCGAAGACCAGGCAGCTTGAGCTTGTTCTGGTAAGGAATACACCCCCTCGTAATTAGCTCCATATGGTTGCATTCTAATTAATGAAGCCGAATTTCTAAATGGTTCACATTCCTTCCGCAGGCGACTGAAAGCAGTAGCGCGGGGTCGACTCAGAGCAACCCTTGGGACACCACTCTAAATAGGGGGTTGAATATAATGAAGAACAAGGATAAGCTCAGTAAGCCGACGTCAGCTGGTCGTGTGGCCGGCAAAGGCTTGTCGACAAAATGGGGGTCATACTATACCGCTGGTGTGCGGAAGGAGAAAAAGACCAGCTCGGAAAGCCAGGCGCGAGAGGTTCAAGAACTCAAGGCACAGGTGGCGCGGATTCCGGAGATTGTCCAAGAGCAAGTGGAACAACGACTCGGAGCGACGATCACCGCCCTTGTGCCTACCTTGATCTCGGGGTTGAGTGCGTGGATTGCGGGCGGCCAACAGGGGCCGCCCCCGATTCCTAGCTTCATGGCTAGCAACTCGCATAATGCGATGGCGGGGCCATTGGTGCCTCCGGCGGAGGCGGCATTGGTGTCTCCGACGCCGGCACGGGAGCTTAATGCACCCGGGTGTACGCCGGCCGGCACCTCTTCAGCAAGCGGCCGCTCCGTCAACTGCACGCCCGCCGTTGGCGGTGCCTCGACATTAGCCGAGCTCGACGCCATCATCATGGTAACTAATTAAGCCTCTCTCGGCCGAGGACTTCATCTCCTTGCCTTTGACTGGGCATCCCTGACGCCCTACATGTTTTCGGAGGGCGCCGCCGACGTTCCGTGCACTCTCCTCCACTTCGTGAACAACGAGTTGGTCGATGTCCCCAAGGGCAAAATTGTTCAACCGGGCAACCCCTTGTTCCACGGTACCCAGATGCCACCCAACTTGTTTAGGGTTCAACTGGTTCGGGTGCTGCCAGGCTGCGACGACTTGTTACCTCCGATTCGACCCGTCGGGGCCGACGATGATGACGTGATGACCCTCAGCGCCTGCCTGAGCTGGCCCCTGCTTTGGCCGAAGAGCCAGATTCGTTTGGGGGCGGGGGACACCACCCCAAAGACAACACCGCCAGTCGTGCCGGCGCCAAGTCGGCCCCATGGCAAGACCGCCGTAACGGTGCCGGACATCCCTATGCCACTGGATCCAAACATGCATATGGCACAGGATCAGAACGACGACGACGACGATGATGATACATTTGGCAACGTCGATCAGTACTTTGCCGAGCATGGGTACGATGGCGACTTCATGGGGCCTCCTTCTCAAGAACCAAACCCAACAAAAGACGTGTGCGATCTAGCTCGTACCGCGGAGAAGCCAAGTTGCAACAGGCGCCGTCTGGCGTTCAGCTCTCAGGAGACGCCTCCAGCTGCCGACTTCACCGAGCCTCAGATAGGCGAGGTGCGAAATATTATCAGCCCCAACACACTCAAGAAGGCGGTCTGTGAGCAGAACTCGGTCCCATTACAGGAGAAGAAGAAGGCACGCAAAAGAAAGACTAAGAAGGGTGCAAGCCAGCCGGCACCGAGTACGATCCGTGCTCAGGACGGGCCACCTTCACCGCAGGATATCTCGAGGAGGGTGCATGTGGCGGGTAGGGCGATGCTACCACCAAATATGCTCAATGCTGCAACCGGTGCTATGCGGAGTCTGCACGACAGTGTTCTTTCTTTGGAGAAGCAGCGTCTCAGAGAGAAGGATGTGGCATACCGGGTTTTCGTGGCCAAGGTGCCAGAGGGCAAGGGCTTTTTGGATGGCGACATCGGGGGTACGATCGTCCTGCGGTTTGATGACATCTTTGCTATGTTTAACCTTCATCCGCTGCACTACACCTTCGTTCGGCTATTTTCGCTGAGTATGGAGATGCGGATCATTCGCGACAAGACCCCGGACATCGTGATAGTCGACCCCTTCTACATGCGTGCCAAGATCTTGGGCAGCGCTGGGGACCGGCAAGTCGCGAGTTCTTACCTCGAAGGCGTCATTCTGGCAAACCAAGATAAGGATAACTTCCTCGTGGCTTACTTTCCCGAGTAAGTCCTCCCCTCAACCGGCCCGTAACATATGAATTCTTACTTTTCGATCGTTTTTCTTTTAACATTCCGTGTTTTCTGCAGTGACACTCGTTGCACGCTCATCCTCCTAAGCCCCAAATATTCCATGGCCACATATTTCGACCCGGACCGTCAGTCGAACGTAGACTACACAAATGTCAAGAAGGTTCTTGATGATGTTCTCCCCGGCTACGCCCAATCTGGAGGCACCTTCACCAGGCCTATTCGTAAGTACGGCAAGCACGTGTTCTCCCACAATACGACGTTCTGCTGTGTCAAGCAGCCGCCTGGCGGTCAGAAGGGTGCCTACTACGCCATCCATCACATGCGGGCGATCGTACGGGACCATCATCAACTTCTGCTACCGAGTAAACTCCAAGATTGGGCCGCGAGCGTGTCGGCAATCCAGGACGCAGACCTCCGACAAGAATTCTTTCGCATCCAGTCGGAGTTTGTGGAAATCATCCATCAAGATGTCCTTCGTACCTCGGGGCAGTTCTACCTCAGAGATCAACCGTCCAACAGTGACATCGACACAATGCTACAAATGCAGGATGACAACGCCCGTTCTTTCATGACTCCCACGATAGACGGTGGCTTCATCCACGCTCCGGTCCCTTGAGTCGAGTTGTCTAGTTCTGAAACATCGATTGGGTCATGTTGTAATTAAACTTTAATGAACTTGTAGTATGTCTCTTTGGTTTTGAGAGTCGTCCAACTTAGATGTAATCGATGCTATTAATGTCTTGCTTTTCTCTTCCGATCGTTCTGTTGCATAATTATATATTGCTTATGTATTGTCTGTGAATTGGTACTAACGTTTCGTTTGGCTAGTGCATAGTGATGCCGACGTATGTCGTGTACAAGGGTAAGGTTCCCGGAGTCTACGATGACTGGGAGGAGTGTCGGAGACAGGTTCACCGATTCAGCGGTAACAGTTACAAAGGGTACACCACTAGGGCCGAGGCCGAATCTAGATACGCCCGCTATCTAGCGGGAGAGGGGAGGGAGCGTTGGAGGAACCGGATGAAGACGAGTTTCATCGTGATGATGCTCATCGTGATGACCGCAGCTCTCTTCTATGTGATGGTAGTTTAGATGATCGGTATCGACTTGTAATGCGAAGACAAACTCGCTACTCGCGGTCTCGAGACTTGTAATATAATGTTCTATCTTTGTTCGGTCTTTTTAATTCGGAGACTAATATGATGAATTGTATTCGGAGACTAATATGATGAATTGTATTCAAAGACTAATCTTCTATTGTATTTGATGAATCTATTGTTGATGTGTGCTGTCTATATTTTGTCAAATTATACATTTTGTAACCTGTGCAAAAAACAGAAAATAAAAAAATAAAAAAAAAACTAATATTCATACTAATGGCGCATCACACGACAGTGCGCCATTAGTATGACAGTGCATACTAATGGCGCATCACCGGGTAGTGCGCCATTAGTATGCTGTGGTTACTAATGGCGCATCCAGAGGTGGTGCACCATTAGTATGCCAAAGCACCTGGGTATACATGCCAACTGGGAGGCATACTAATGGCGCACCCTCGCATATACTAATGGTGCACCAGGTGGTGCGCCATTAGTATACCAGATACTAATGGCGCACCAGCTGGTGCGCCATTAGTAAAAATTACTAATGGCGTGCTATCAATGGCGCACCAGTGATGCGCCATTAATGGCCATATTAGGTGCGCCATTAGTAGTGGTATTTCTAGTAGTGAAAGGAACGGTCGTCAACTAGCAATGATCAAGAAGTGATCCTGAACTCCTACCTACGTCAAGCATAACCCAGAAACCGTATTCACTTCCCGGACTCCGCCGAGAAGAGACCATCACGGCTACACACGCGGTTGATGTGTTTTACTTCGGATCTGGTGTCAAGTTATCTACAACCGGACATTAACAAATTCCCATCTGCCTATAACCGTAGGCACGGCTTTCGAAAGATTATACCCTGCAGGGGTGTCCCAACTTAGCCCATGACAAGCTCTCACGATCAACGAAGGAATAGACCTTCTCCCAGGAAGACCCGATCAGACTCGGAATCCCGGTTTACAAGACATTTCGACAATGGTAAAACAAGACTAGCAAGACCGCCCGATGCACCGACAATCCTGATAGGAGCTGCACATATCTCGTTCTCAGGGCAACACCAGATGAGCAGTCCGTACAACTAAAACCAGACCTCAAGTTTCCCTGAGGGGGCGCTGCAAAGGGCTCTAGTTCGGACCAACACTTAGACAAGCACTGGCCCGGGGGGGGGGCTGTAATAAAGATGACCCTTGGGTTAATTACTCCCAAGGGAAATGTAGGTGGTGGTGAGGCAAATGGTAAAAGTCAATGTTGGGCCTTGCTGGAGGAGTTTTATTCAAAGCGAACTGTCGAGGGGGTCCCATAAATCACCCGACCGCGTAAGGAACGCAAAATCCAGGAACAAAACACCGGTATGACGGAAACTAGGGCGGCAAGAGTGGAATAAAACACCAGGCATAAGGCCGAGCCTTCCACCCTTTACCAAATATATAGATGCATTAATAATATAAGAGATATTGTGATATCCCAACCAAAATCCTGTCCACCATGGAGAAATCTTCAACTTCACCTGCAACTAACAACGCTATAAGAGGGGCTGAGCAAAGCAGTAACATAGCCAAACAATGGTTTGCTAGGAAGGGTGTCAAAGGTTAGAGGTTCATGGCATTTTGGGAGGCTTGAAGAGCAACAGATAGGTAACGCAACATAGCGATAGAACGAAGCAAGTAACATAGCAATGATAGTAGTGAGATCCAGGGTAGCAGTCATCTTGCCTGAAATCCCGCTATGAAGAAGAACGAGTCCATGAAGTAGACGAACCAACGTAGACGAACGAATCCTCACGAACGCAACGTTACCGGAACTAAGAAGCAACACCGGAAAGAAACAAACAACATGGTAAACACACAAGCATAATCATGGCATGATGCACAATCAAGCATGATGCATGTCCAGTTTAAAGAGGCATGGCATGGCAAAGTGCAACAAACAATACTACAAGTTAAGTGGAGCTCAATATGCAACGAGTTGCATATTGACGAAACACCACATGCAATTATTTAGTTCTCTCTCGGTTAGGTACACAACAATATTAAATGTTGTTAAACATGACAAGAGGTGAAACATAATAAAACTACCTATCTAAGCAAGTTTAAATGAGGCCGGAACAACAAAACAACAATTCCGGAAAATCCCCATATGCAAATTCTGGATTTGGTACTGTTGTGCCCTAAACACAATTTTATTGTTGTTAAACAGGAAAACAAAGTGCACCATGTTAATCTAGGCATTTTTCCACCCCATTTACATATAAAGTTTAATTAGTTCGGAGCTACAGTTATTTAGTTATGAATTAAAGCGTTTTAATATGGCATATTAGCAAATTAATGCAAACATCAATTTAAACATTTTTAACATAGATGAAAATGGCATATTATTAATCTACAAAATTTTCTGAGCATTTTACATATATAAATTATTTTAATCCGATGCACAGTTGTTGAGTTATTATATGCATGAAATCTAGGGGGTTTTCTCCAAATCTGTCAAACACTGGATAATAGACAAAATCGCCGGTCAGGAAAAAAATGCATGGGCCAAATCTGCTGGGCCAACAGCATACAGGAGAGGGCTGGGAGGTCTGCTCACCCTGGGCCAAGGCCCGGTTCGGTGGAGAGAGGCCGGCTGGCTGGGCCTGGTGCGCTGCGGAGGCCCATGCGGGACTGAGGCAAGCCCGAGCGGGCGCTCGCCCTCCTCTCGCTTGAGCAGGAGGGAGGAGGCCATGGCAAGGCGGCGCTGGTGCCGGTCGGTAGGGAAAGCCAGGAGGGGCCGGCGCAGCGAAAACAGGCTGATCCGGCCGGCCGACGACGGATCCGGGCAACGGCGACGGTGGGCGGAGCTCCGGGAGGCGCGGGTCCACACCCATGGCGACCTACGAGGCAGAGAGAGAGATGGAGGGAGAGGTTAGAGAGAGATCGGGAGAAGGAAGGAGGGGAAGGGAGAAGGGGCGACGCGGCTCTCCCGTGGTCGGCGGCGGGGTCGGCGAGACGGCGGCGCGCTCCGGTGGTCTGCCGGCCAGCGCGGCGGCGAGGGAGATCGGGACCCTGCCCGATCCCGACGAGGGAGATGCGAGGCGGCGGGGAGCGAGCGCTCGGGCGCAGCTGGGAGGCG
>NC_041391.1:89584805-89649769 GCF_002162155.2 Triticum dicoccoides | reverse complement strand
GGTTAGGGCGACCAGATTTGGAAGGAGGGGGGTTTAAATACGAAAGGGGGGCTAGGGTTTAGTTTTTGGGGGGTTTGAGGCCGTTTCGGAGCCGTTCGATCTCGATCGGACGGTCCGGAGCGGAGGGGGGTTAGGTAGGTGGGCTAGTGGGCTGTGAAGAGGAGTTGGGCTGAGAAGAGAGAGAAGAGGTGCGGCCCAGGGCAGTTTCGGAGACCGAAACATCCGACGATTAAACCGACTATATCGCGGTTATATATTTAACGGTTGGGCAGTCAAACGGACTCCGAATGCGACGAAACTTGACAGGAGGCCTGTCTACACTATAATAAGACCGCATGACAAGTTGCAACCCATTCCGAGAACATTTTAATGCCACTTATAAAATAATATCTCGGAGGTGCCGCGGGCGCGTGCGAGTGTGTCTGAACTCAGAACGGACAACGGAGAGAACCGGCGGAACCCGAATGGATGCAAGTTTTATGAAAATGATGCTGATGCAATGCGAATGATGACATGAGACGAGATGCATAACAAGAACAAAATGCAAAACAACAGACAAAACCCAAACACAGAGGAAAATCATATAGCATCTCCCGAAAAGGCAAGAGTTGGAGTTACGAATATGGAAAGTTGTATCTGGGGCGTTACAAAGCCCTCGACCACGCCATCACTGTCAAGCGTGGTGCAGCCTCGGGAGGAGCTCCCCCAGCCGCCAGCCTCGGGAGCCCCGGAATGTGGCCCGGCCGCAGGGGCGCGTCTGCTCTTGACAATGGAGCCTCAGGAGTGGTGCTGGATCAGGGAGCTCCGGAGCTATCTGACGCAAGGGATCTTGCCAGAGAAGGAGGAGGAAGCGGAGCGCGTGGCACGGCAGGCCACAACATACTGCATCAGAGATGGAGAGATCTACCGAAGGCGACCGAATGATGTGTCCCTGCGCTGCATCTCCAGGGAGCAAGGGAAGGAACTGCTAGCGGATATACACGATGGAGACTGTGGGCATCATTCATCATCGCGGACCCTCGTTGGCAAGGCGTTCCACAGTGGATTCTATTGGCCCACTGTGCTCAATGATGCCGTCGAACTGGTGAAGGCTTGCGGTGCCTGCCAGTTCCACGCCAAGCAGATCCATCAGCCGGCTGGTGGTGTACAAACTATACCCCTCTCATGGCCATTCGCAGTCTGGGGGCTGGATATCCTGGGCCCATTTCCTCGGGCGCCAGGGGGCTACCGCTACCTCTATGTTGTCGTGGACAAGTTCACTAAGTGGGCTGGAGTGGAAGCCGTCCTCACCATCCCCGCAGGGTCTACGGTCAAGTTCATCAAGGGCATCATGAGCCGGTTCGGGGTGCCGAACTGCATCATCACCGACAACGGTTCGCAGTTCACCAGTAACCTCTTCAAAACATACTGTGCTAACCTTGGAACGCAGATATGCTACGCTTTAGTGGCGCACCCCCGGAGCAATGGTCAAGCCGAGCGGGCCAACGCGGAGGTCCAGAGGGGCCTCAAGACCGAGACATTCAAGAAGAAGTTGGAGGCTTGCGGCCGAGGTTGGTACGACAAGCTTCAGTCCGTGTTGTGGTCCATCCGCACGACCGCGACCAAGCCAACTAGCGAGACCCCATTCTTCCTAGTCTATGGAGCTGAAGCTGTCCTCCCTCACGAGGTCAGACGTCGTTCCGCACGGGTCCTGGTGTTCGATGAGGCGCAGCAGGACGCCATGTGGGGGATGGACCTCGTGCTGGGGGAGGAGCGTCGCCAGGAAGCTACGCTCCGAGCAGCAAGATACCAACAAGCGCTGCGGCGATACCAGTGCCGCAACATCCGCCACAGGACACTCGAGGTAGGAGACCTCGTGCTGAGGCGGGTCCTCTCCAGGGAGGGACTGCATAAGCTCTCTCCCATGTGGGAGGGCCCGTTCAAGGTTGTTCATGTTTCCAGGCCCGGCTCCGCGCGCCTGGAGACTCAGGAGGGGGTGCCCATCCAGAACGCGTGGAACATCTAGCACCTTCGGAGATTTTACCCTTGAAAAGGCCCAGAGCCTGTAAAGAAGGCAAACGCCTGTGAAATTATTGCATTTTGGAAAAGGCCCAGAGCCTGTGAAGCTGTTGCGTTTTGGAAAAGGCCCAGAGCCTGTGAAGCTGTTGTGTTTTGGAGAAGGCCCAGAGCCTGTGAAGAAGGCGAACGCCTGTGAAGCTATCACGTTTTGGAAAAGGCCCAGAGCCTGTGAAGAAGGCGAACGCCTGTGAAGCTGTTGCATTTTCGAAAAGGCCCAAAGCCTGTGAAGAAGTCAAATGCCTATGAAGCTATTGCGTTTTGGAGAAGTCCCAGAGCCTGTGAAGAAGGCGAACGCCTGTGAAGTTTATCCTCCCGAGAAAGGACCGGAGCCTGTGAAGAAGGCCAATGCCTGTGAAGCTCGCCGCCCGTGACACTCTCACGTAATAATGAGTGGGGCTGTACATGCCCCGGAGTCTCAGGAGCGCCGGCCTCAGGCCCTTGGGCTCCCTCCCACGCCCAGTGGCAGCACTTAGCTCTGCGCTGGTGAGAAGACGTCAAAGACTAGATTAGGTGCCGGACACGGATTTTCTCATTTGCTTTCTGCAGTTGGCTGTTCATCCCCATTCGAGGTTTTGTTGAAGTTGTTATCGTCTTTGGTTTGTGACTCTTTGCCTTTTTCGCTCTCCTGCCCCGATTTCTCTCGCGCAAGTCTCGCGAGGGGGCACCGCGGGCACCCTCGCGAGTGTTTTCTGCCCTTGTCGTTCGAGGCTTCCCAACCCGGGTCCACTACCAGAGCACCCCTCCAGTCCGTGCCCCACGGGCACTGCGACACGAACGTAGGACCTGGGTCGATCGCCTCCACGGCTGAGGCCGGGAACTACCTCTCCAGACTAACCCTCGCAGGACATGGAACGTTCGACAAAGCCTCAACCTCGGGAAGCAAGGGTCACGACAAGCCCTCCCCCCGAGCTAAGTAATTTCTGCGCGCAGGCGCGCGGCACAAAGGCACAATACCAGAGTAGCGGAAGCAGTACGATAATTAAACAGCAATAGTCCAAGCACACCCTCGCGGGGCCCTACACTACTGTCTTTTTGCGCAGGCAAAGAGAAAAAGAACAAAACAGGCGCGACTCGCCCGACACTAACTCGCGGGGGAGACTCGAACCGCCTCCGGAGCTCAGGAGGACTCCCTCTCGCGCTTCACCGAAGCGCGACGGCGGGCGGACCCGCTGCCTCCCTCCAGGCGGGCACGGCGACGCGGAGGTAGATCGCGGCCTCCGCTTGAGGAGCTGCTACCCGAAGAAGAGTCGTCGAAGCTCGATGAACCTCGACCGCCACCGACCACACGCGTGCTGTCGACTTCATCGTCGCTGGGGCTGGACCCACGGCCGCGGTCGTTGTTCTCAGGGCAAACACCCAGCGCGGCGACCGTCTTCCCCGAACACCCTCACGTAGAGGGTGGCATCGCCATCGAACTTGAAGTGCAGGGTGCACCGCCGGATCATATCACGCATGCGGGCAAACGTTTGCCACCCGCGGGTCAGGGCCAAGCTCCCGGATCCGGACACCTCCAGCGAAGCCCAGGAGGCTCGGCCGTAGCAACCGTCCGCCTGGAGCCAGAGGCCGCCCGGGGCGCCAGCCGAAAGGTCACCCAGGAGGAAGCGAGGAAGTTGGAGCCAGGTGCTGGCTGGCTCCGCCGCCCACACAACGAACTCCAGCAGTACCTCTGCCGAGTGGGAGCGCGGCCTAGGGGGTCGCGCGGCCGTGGCGCGTCCCCCAGCGGCGGCCGGCCTCCCTCCACCATGCGGAAGATCGCCTCCGCGACCGCGGGGAGTCACCATGGGAGTCGCAGTGTGTTTGCGGGGATGGCCTCGACCGTGCTTGGGTGGAGGAGAGTCAAGCTCCACCTGGCGGGCCTTACATTTCTCCGCGGCCGAGAACCTTTTTGGTGGAGCCATGAAGAAAAAGGAGAAGCAAAAGGGATGGATCGGAAGGGCAGGCACTGCCCCGTACTTATAGCCGGAGGAGGCCAACCACCGGCCTCCACGACCACATGTAATCACGAGCTGCTTTGCATGCAGGGACCTGAAAGTTCGCACAGTTGCCGAGGAGTCATGGGGGAGCGGGGCCGCCCACGTCCAATCAACCTCCACGTGGTGCCCGAGGCCGCAGGCTGTTAGGGCCCGCGGCGCTTCGCACTTGCCCCTTTGCTTCTCTGCTCAGCCAAGTCCGGGCGCGCCTTGGGCCCGGGGGCTACTATCGGCGTTCTGGGATTGGGGGTCCCCAGACTTGCCTGCCTGTGGCCTGCGGCGTGGCTCGAGTGGCGGCCTAGCACGGCCCATCTTTATCAGCACGAGCTCAAGACCCTCCCGAGGGGCCAAGCCTTGCGGGGTGGATGGCAAGGAACCTCCTCAGGCACGGCCTCGTCGGGCTGGCTCGTGAGGAGGCGGAGAGATCAAGGCGGGGTACCTCGCGAGGTGCCCATGACGCAAGCCATGACGACCAAGGGCGCCAGGCGGGCACCAGGCCGCGCAGTGTCCACCCTTTCCTCTTTGGTGCAAAGGGAACAAGCACAGACGAGAGCATCAAGCAAAGGCGTCCATTTCGGTGCAACAAGACCAAGACCAGCAGAACAACAGGATGGAGGTCATCATGGAGCCCAAGCCGGCGTCACCACCAGAGCCTTTGGCAGGCGAGGACCAACTTTAGTCAGGATATGTGTACTAGATGTTCCCCTTCAAAATGGCCAATTGTTGGCGCCCTTCCCGCTCAATATTTGGGAAGAGGCCCAGGGCCTTTGCCTATAAATAGGACTAGCCACCACAAGGTAGAGGCATCCGGTCATCACCAGGGCATCGATCCAGAGAGCGACTGAACTCCCCCTAGAAGTTCATCGCACCAGCCAAGAACAGACCCTCGCGAGGCTGTTCTTCCTTGTATTGTTCATCATCGGTCCAAGAGGCAATCCACCACACCACACACTGGAGTAGGGTATTACGCCACAATGGTGGCCTGAACCAGTATAAACTCTCTGTCTCTTGTGTTGTTGCTTTGATTGCTTAGATCGTAGCGAGGCAGTGAGGTGCAGCTAGGTAGAGGGCAAAGTCTCCGCATGCACCCCAGTGTTCGAATCTAGAGGGTCTGCCGGAACCCGAAATCCGACAGTGTTGGATGGGTGATGGAGTTCCTTCTCGAAGATGGTGGGAGAGGCCTACTAGACAAACTGAGGGTGGAATTGCAATATCATCAATAAGAGTGGGGATGTGTTTCTATGTGTGCCTGTGTGTGACAGATCTGTCAGGACGCATCCATGGATGATGAAGGGGAACCATGTGTTTGGTAAGCAAATCTAACTAGATCAGTAGATCAATTGTTGTTTGTCGGAGGAAGGGAGAAACATAAATAATGAGGTAGATCGATCGACGTATGGGGAAAATGAGTTATAATGACCTATCTAGATATATGTATAGCGGGAGATCGGTCGGCGTACGTCCATTTGTTAGAGGAAAATAAGGCCCAGCGCGACGGATAGGCAGACAGAATGGAGATAGGAGGTGGTGTTAGAGGCCCAGCTACTAGCTAGATAGGGGGAGGAGTGTGCGGTTGTGAGATCGATGAAAAGTGGGGCCAGAGTTTACATATGTGTGGGACCGTATGAGAGACACGAAGCAAGGACACATAAAGGAGGAGATTGAAGGTGCGTGTGTATGTTGTAGGCAGACATTGCTGGATAGGTTTATCGATCGATGTGTGTCGGAAAGGAGTTGTGGAGATTGTGGGAGAACGACCTAAAAATGAATGTGCGTGATGGATAGAATGTTGAGGAAGGGGGAGGGCGAGGAGGGTGTGTGCATGCACGAGAGGAAGTTAGTGGTAGCTACAAAGGTTAGAGGATTGTGTGGGTGTAAGAGACTAACAAAGATCATAATTTGATATGAAAGTGGATTCATATATTTGAATAGGAGATCATAGTGTTTTAAACATAGGCATGCATGAATATAGCGGTGATACGCGTGTTGTGGTTTTGCACATGTTATACCATAATGTGATAATGCATGGAGTTTTCAACTCACAGATAAATGTCGAAAAATCTAAACCATACTATACATTGAACAATCTCACATTTTATTTGAATTTGTGATAATGTGTGTCGTTTGCAGCTTACAACTAAATATGGAACAATCTAAACAATACTATATATCGAACCTTATCACATTTTATTTGAATTTGTGGTAATGTGTGGTGTTTGCAACTCACATCTAAATACTTGTAGGCGTAGGGGGCGGGGTGTCGGTGTCAAAACCGGCGGATCTCGGGTAGGGATCCCGAACTGTGTGTCTAAGGTCGATGGACGGGGACACGATGTTTACCCAGGTTCAGGCCCTCTCTATGGAGGTAATACCCTACTTCTTGCTTGATTGATCTTGATGAATATGAGTATTACAAGAGTTGATATACCACAAGATCGTAATGGATAAACCCTAGAAGTCTAGCCTATGATTATGATTGTAATTGTTTCCTCTATGGACTAAACCCTCCAGTTTATATAGACACTGGAGGGGACTATGGTTACACAAAGTCGGTTACAGAGAAAGGAATGTACATATCTGGATCGCCAAGCTTGCCATCCACACAAAGGAGAGTCCCATCCGGACACGGGGAAAAGTCTTCGGTCTTGTGTCTTCATAGTCCAACAGTCCGGCCCATGTCACATAGCCGGAAGTCCGAGGACCCCTTAATCCAGGACTCCCTCAGTAGCCCCTGAACCAGGCTTCAATAACGAGGTGTTCGACACGCAGATTGTCTTCGACATTGCAAGCCGGGTTCCTCCTCCGAATACTCCAAAATCGTCTCCGAACAAAAAATAATGTTCGGCCCTGCAAAAGAAATTCCACACAACCGTAGAGAGTATAATATTTTCACGAGTCCAGTCCACTGACAAGTTTTGCAGAGCGTGACATCACGTTGCCGCTTGGTCTTTATTCGAACCTTTTTTAGCCTGCCGCTCCATATTTCGAGATGCGGTTCCATTGGCACATCTTGTCGAAAGCAGATATCGTGTCCCCTTATTACGGGATCCTCATCAATACGGGCATGGTAATCTAACCATGCCATCTGCACGGCCTTCGGGGAATAGGCGAGTTTTAAGGCTAGTGGGGAGGCGCTTGATATTCGCTGCCTTTATAAGGAGATAATGATTCACCCCTTTTCACCCACATCTTCTGCCTCTCTAAGTCTCCCCCATTCTCAAGCTCTAGCACCCAAGTTCTCATCTTTCCTCCCAAGCAAAGAACTCCGACCATGTCCGGATCTGCAGGGCATGGCAAGTGGATGGCCTCCACCGTAAAGGAGAAGGACTTCATCGAGCTCCGGGAGGCCGGGTATCTGGCCGGAGAGATCGCCCACAGGCTCCCTCCAAGGGATAGATCGTCCCTACTCCGGAGCCCCATGAGAGGATTGTGTTCATCTCTCACTTCGTCTGCGGGCTAGGATTCCCTCTCCACCCATTCGTCCGTGGACTTATGTTCTACTACGGTCTGGACTTCCACGATCTGGCCCCCAATTCCATCCTCAACATCTCGACATTTATTGTCATGTGTGAGGCCTTCCTCCGCAGCTCACCTCACTTCGGGCTATGGCTAAAAACCTTCAATGTGAAGCTGAAGGTGGTGAGTGGCCAACAAGCAGAGTGCGGAGGCGCCATTGTGGGCAAGATTTCGAACATCAAATGGCCTGAAGGCTCCTTTTTGGAGACGGTCAAAGGGTGGCAATCAAAGTGGTTCTATGTCACAGAGCCACGCAACACCACCTCGGCCACGACTCCCACATTCTGTTCTGCGGTCCCAATGCGGCTCACTTCCTGGCAAGAGAAGGGCCTAGACTGGTATTCGGCGGACGATATGACTGCGCTTCAAGCGCACATACAGAGCATGATAAACAAGAATATCAAGCTCGTTAACGTGATCCAGGTGATGCTCATTCGCCGGATCCTTCTGTGCCAGCGCCGGACTTCCCATTTGTGGGAGTATGAAGCGGCCAAGCACTAGACCCTGCTGAAGTTCTTTGGCACTATGCACGAAGACATCTGGAAGGTGCTCTTCAAGGCAAACGAGACGCGGCCGGACACCGCTGAGGACCGTGGGTACAATTTGGCCCACCCCGCTAGTCCAGTAAGTGTTTTCATGTCTTCAAGGTGTTTCCTTTACATACATGGTCAAGGAAGATGTTTAAGCCTCCCTATTAACTTTTTTAGGCCTGGACAAAGAAGGCGCAGCGGATTTAGTGTCTGGCTCCGCTGCCCAAAGACCCCGAAATCCCGCTTCTCACGAAGATGCTGGTTCCAGCGCCCTATCAAGCATCGGAGAAGAAGGCCAAGAAGGCCAAGGGGATCAGGAGTGGTCTCCATCACAAGGGCACTTCAGATGTGACGTCCGAAGATGCTGAGGCTCACTGCTCCGCCACCGAAGACGACGAGGAAGAGGAGGAGGAAGAAGAAGAAAGACATTCCCCCCCTGCAGGGGTGAGGAAGAAGAGGTAGGCCTCCATGCTTTTGGAGGCCAAAGCGTCCAAGAAGGGGAAAGCTTCTTGAGGGAGTCCCGGATTTGGGGGTGTCCGGATAGCCGGACTATATACTTTGGCCGGACTCCTGGACTATGAAGATACAAGATTGAAGACTTCGTCCCGTGTCCGGATGGGACTTTCCTTGCTGTGGAAGGCAAGCTTGGCGATACGGATATGTAGATCTCCTCCCATTGTAACCGACTCTGTGTAACCCTAGCCCTCTCCGGTGTCTATATAAACCAGAGGGTTTTAGTCTGTAGGACGAACAACAATCATACCATAGGCTAGCTTCTAGGGTTTAGCCTCTCCGATCTCGTGGTAGATCTACTCTTGTACTACCCATATCATCAATATTAATCAAGCAGGAGTACAGTTTTACCTCCATCGAGAGGGCCCGAACCTGGGTAAAAACATCATGTCCCTTGTCTCCTGTTACCATCCGCCTAGACGCACAGTTCGGGACCCCCTTACCCGAGATCCGCCGGTTTTGACACCGACATTGGTGCTTTCATTGAGAGTTCCGTTGTGCCGTTGCCATCAGGAAGGATGCCGCATCCCGTCTTTAAAGACGGCGCTGTTGCTAAAGGAGCTTTGGCTATCGGCCAAACTCTCCAGCTAGGCGGTTTTCTTATGACCGCCTGTTCGGCCAGCACGCCGACGATGACTTCTCGGGTCATCGAAAGCAATCTCCACGTCAACTCGGAACTCGCCGAGCAGTTAGATCTGATGGAGCTCTCTTCCTTAAACGAGCTCTTGGATCGCATCGCCGCCCTGGGAGTCGCTACAGACTACGATCAGATTGGGCTTAAACCCGATCCGAGAGAGATTAACTCTCCCCAGGCCACCCACGACGTCGCGGTGCTGGAGGAACAATGCGGCAAGTCTTCATCTATCTTAAGGACTAGTTATGTCCGGATTCCTAATCCCTCCAAGCCAGAGACCCGAGGAGGGGAGGACGTCGTTCAAGCCCTGTACCTAAAGTCAGGCAGCGGGCTAGATTCATTTGACAACATCCAAGAACCCAAGCTTTCGAGTTCAGAAATTCCTTGGCCCCTGAGTCTTAGATTGGGCGAGGTTAGATTTAACTCCACCCGCCCACCCAAATATAAGGGATCTATCCCAAGTTCGGCAAGAGCCCGCAGAAACAGTACACCATTACTGCGCCAGATTCCTCCTGGTTATGAACAGGATAGAGGACTGCCGCGAGGAGGATGCAATTTCATTCTTCTTCAATAATTGCACAGACAACGGAATGCTCAACGCCATAAGTCACCGTGAAATTACACGCTTCGCCAACTTGGCATCCATCGTACGAAAGTACTGTGCGATGGAAAGCGCCCGGAAAACCGAAATAAAATTTTGGGACAATCCGGCCCTGAATACAACCCCAGTCCGAAATAAAAGGGTGCATTATCGCGAGGCACCTGGGCTAAACACCAAAAAGCAAAAACCCTCTATAGGGTATGGCACCGTACTGGAGGGATGGCTCAATGGACCCTGTAAAATTCATAGTACAAAGGGCGCCACACCAACTCATAGCCTTAGAGCATGTTGGATACTCCGGCAGGTGGCCAGAAGTGGCGAGGAGCTTCTAACTCCAGAATCCGCAGAGCACCAGCCCAGGGATACCAGTACGATATCAACAGTCTTCGAGACTTTCGCATCAAATAATATGCGGAAACGAACACTCCGCAGCCTTACCGAAGTCTACCAAGTAGCAACAATACACCCATGGAGTGACACGGCTATTACCTTTAATGCCAGTGATGAACCTAAATTCCGAACAGCCCGAGCACTAGCCGCATTGGTCCTCAGTCCAATAGTGGACGACTTTCGACTTACCAAGGTACTCATTGACGGTGGCAGCGGATTGAACATCATTTATGAGGAAACCCTTCGAAAAATGGAAATAGACTGGAGCCGCATTGAGCGAAGCAATACAACCTTTAGAGGAATAATCCCCAGTCGGGAAGCGTGTTGTACAGGAAAAATCACACTGGATGTGGTGTTCGGCATGCCGGATAATTACAGGTCCGAGGAGGTCACGTTTCAAGTGGCCCCGTTCAGCAGCGGATACCACGCTCTATTAGGGCGAGAGGCATTCACAATTTTTCAAGCTATACCCCATTACAGGTACATGAAGCTCAAAATGCCCAGACCCAATGGAATCATCACTCTTGCTAGTGACCCGGACATAGCACTCCGCGCCGAAAACAAGACAGCCGCACTGGCCCTTGAGGCACTATCTGAAGCCCTAGCGGCCAAAGAACTGACTGCGCTGCACTCCACGGTGAACAGGGACGATGTGATACTCGATAAAAGATCCAAGTCCACCTCCTTTAAACCGTCGGATGAAATAGTCAAATTCCAAGTCCATCCAATGGACCCCGCAAAAACGGCCTCCATCGGGGCGCAATTAAACCCTGATGTAGATGCCGCACTACGAGAATTCCTACGTGAAAATTGGGACATTTTTGCTTGGCACCCTTCAGACATGCCAGGAATGCCACGCAGGCTGGCCGAGCACAACCTAAACATCCTAAAAGGATTCAAGCCTGTCAAGCAGGCTCTTCGGCGTTTCTCCGAACCTAAGAGACAAGCCATGGGAGAGGAGCTAGCCAAACTACTGGAGGCCAGATTCATCAGAGATATAAAACATCCGGACTAGCTAGCAAACCTGGTGATGGTACCAAAGAAGGACAAATCCTGGCGCCTATGCGTCGATTTCAAGGACCTCAACAAGGCTTGCCCAAACGATCCCTTCCCCCTCCCCCGCATCGATCAAATTATCGACGCCACCGCAGGACATGATTCATTGTGTTTCCTCCACGCATACTCCGGCTACCATCAAATTAAGATGGCAGAGCCAGACAAAGCCGCAATGTCATTCATCACCCCATACGGCCCATTCTGCTTCAACACAATGCCCTTCGGGCTCAAAAACGCCAGCGCAACATATCAGCGCATGATTCAGACATGTCTGGCAAACCAGATCGGCAAAACTATGGAAGCATACATAGATGATGTGGTCGTCAAAACCAAGCATGTCGAAACTCTAGTAGACGACTTGAGGCTCACATTCAATAACCTCCATGCATATGACATCAAGCTTAACCCAGAAAAATGCGTTTTCGGTGTACCAGCCGGAAAGCTCTTGGGCTTCATTGTATCCGGTAGAGGAATTGAAGCAAACCCAACCAAGATCCGAGCTCTGTCACAATTGGATATTCCAAAGGACCTCAAACAAATACAAAAATTGACTGGATGCGTGGCGGCTCTAAGCCGCTTCATCTCCCGCTTGGGAGAAAAGGCATTACCCCTTTATCGCCTCCTCCGGCGCACCGAACACTTCGAGTGGACGGATGCTGCCACGGCCGGACTCAAAGAAATAAAAGCCATATTGGCAACAAACCCGGTCCTGGCCGCGCCTAACATCGGCGAACCAATGCTATTACACATTGTGGCAACTCATCAAGTTGTAAGCGCAGTGCTCGTCGTCGAACGAGAAACGGACGGACACAAATTCCCCCTTCAAAAACCAGTTTACTACGTGTCCACTATCCTCACTCCATGCAAGTCACGGTACCTGCATTATCAAAAGATAGCGTACGCGGTGTTTATGGCATCCCAGAAGCTACGACACTACTTTCAAGAGTGTTCGATAACAATAGCCTCCGAAGTACCTCTTAACGACATTATAAACAACCGCGATGCGATGGGCCGGATTGCCAAATGGGCCATTGAGCTCCTCCCATTCGACATAACCTATAAGCCACGGCGAGCTATCAAGTCGCAAGTTTTGGCCGACTTTGTCGTCGAATGGACTGAAGCCGAACTCCCTAAAAAGTACGGCACATATTCCAACTGGCTCATGCACTTCGACGGCTCCAAAACGTTAGCGGGTCTGGGGGCTGGCGTCGTTCTGACGTCCCCAATAGGAGATACAGTTCAATATGTACTCCAGATAATGTATACGGACTCTAACAATGCAGCCAAATACAAGGCCCTTCTACATGGTCTCCGGATGGCAGTCTCCATGGGCATCCAACGCCTAGAGGTGCGTGGGGATTCAAACCTCGCGATATCCCAAATAAATGGATACTTTGATGCCAAGGATCCAAAATTTGCAGCTTATCGCAACGCCATCCTAAAAATGTCAGCTCGGTTTGAGGGGCTCGAATTTCACCATATAGCCTGGGAAAACAATCAGGCAGCAGACGTCTTGGCACGCATTGGCGCAAAGCGCGATGTAGTCCCCCCCAAAATTTTCTTGGAGAGGCTATTCAAGCCATCCGTATCATGGGAAGGGGAATCCGGAAATAAAAGCGCGGACCCAGCTGCACCGCCCGACACCGAACATTCTGACACAACGGGAGGCTATGCCAACGAAGTAACATCCTCAGCCCACGTAATAATGGAAGTCATTTCCCCGTGGACAGAACCATTCCTAGCCTACCTAACTAGGCAGGAACTTCCCGAGGACCAAAACGAGGCACACTGCATAGTGCTAAAGCCTATAAAGTCCATGAAGGAGAGCTTTATAAGAAAAGCACCACCGGAGTCCTTCAAAGGTGTATATCCGAAGAGGAAGGGCGGAATCTTCTAGCTGAAATTCATGCCGGACTCGGCGGGCACCACGCCGCAGCCCGGGCCCTTGTAAGCAAGGCCTTCCGTACAGGATTTTATTGGCCGACGGCCCGGGCAGATGCTCAGGACTTAGTCCAACAATGCGTCGGTTGCCAACTCTTTGCTAACCAAAGCCATATGCCACCCACCGCCTTCCAAACTATACCCAGGTGCCATCACCTAGCCCTTCGCGGTCTGGGGGATTGACATGGTTGGACCCCTTAAAGGAGGAACCCACAAGCAAAAATACCTATTGGTCATGGTGGACAAATTCACCAAATGGATAGAGGCCAAGCCTGTTAAGACGGCCGAATCCGGACTGGTGATAGACTTCATATCAGGGGTCGTACACTGTTACGGCGTCCCCCACAACATCATCACTGATAATGGCACGAACTTTACGACCGACGAGGTCAAACTCTGGTGCAAAAACATGGGCATCAAGCTCGACTACACTTCAGTCTATCACCCACAAACTAACGGTCAAGTCGAGCGAGCAAATGGTCTAATCATGAGTGGCATCAAACCCGGATTAGTGCGATCCCTCAAGGAATCTAACACGCACTAGGTAGAGGAGCTCGACTACATACTCTGGGGGCTGCAGACCACGCCGAATCGCACTACCAGATTCACACCATTCTTTATGGTATATGGCGTAGAGGAAGTTCTGCCCTGCGACATAATTCATGACTCACCTCGCGTGCGCATGTACGAAGAAAGAGAAGCCGAACTCGATCGGCAGGACAGTTTGGACGCCTTGGAGGAGGAGCGGGACGTGGCAAAATCCCGTTCCGCTTTCTATCAACATCAGGCTCGAAGATATCAAAGCAGAGAAGTACGGGCCATAACTTACAATGTTGGCGAGTTAGTTCTACGCCTGCTGGACAAGAAAAAGGACAAACTCAAGCCCAAATGGGAAGGTCCCTTCATAATTGACCAAGTCCTGACTGGTGGAGCAGACCGTCTGCGAGATGCATCGGATAACCGACTCGAGCCGAACCCATGGAACGCAGCCCGTCTATGAAGATTCTACGCCTAGCGCCGGACTCTGTGTTCGTCTCCTTCCTCTGTCTATTTTTACACATTAGATGTCTTATATTTGTATCCTTCTCCCTCCTTTTATCTTACATCCTTTAAGGGCTCGTTTGCACCTTGTTCGCACACAATTGACATGCTATCCGCGCGCATAATACCTGGGGGCTTCTCTAATAGAAGCTTGTTCATACGGGCCTCATGCCCAACACATGTGTCACACTTCCGCATGTACCTTTTATTCACCATTATATGCATCGATATGACTTAAGTTTTGGCCAAGCTGGGTTGCCTGGCTCCTGTGCTTACCCCTACGTTCCGATTGTTCGGCTAGGCGGTAAAGGGAGCACCTCTGGGATTGTTACTGCCGGGTCAGCCGAATGTGTACCTCAGACTGGGTGAAGCCGAAAGCTAGCATTCTTAAGGGAATATTCGGTCGGTGAACTAAAATATGATTTCTCACTCGTTTATTTATCCGCCCCCAGATGCCTTTCTGCTTTTTTCACAGTCCGGACATGCACTTTAGGGCATGCCTCCCAGGGAAAGGAACCCCTAACGGAACTATTCTCCCTGGATGATGTTTCTTACTAACCATGTAATATAACATAACTAGTTGGGCACTTGTCTGTTCAAGCACTAATGACCCCTACGCCTGGTCTCCACGCATGCCCCGGTTCTTACATAACCGAGAGGGTATTCGTACACACTCCGGACTATCGGGTCCCGAGGTTGAAGCGAAAAGGTCCGCCATGACAAATGATCTACAATCCGGCTAGAAGCCATTTTACATGTCATCTTAAATTACATAGTCAATTTGACTGGGTATATTCCTCTTTAATACCATCCAACAGGCTGTCTAGTTTATAGTCCTGTTGGGAAAATTTGGCGGCCAACTCTACCTGGCCGTACACTAAACTCACAGGGATCTCCTTCCCATTGGGCCCTACAGGTCCGACCTCGGCCATGTGGTTTGGGTCAGCCTTCATGTACCGCGTCTTCACCATGGCCCAGGCCTCCCTGGCGGCTTGACGGCAGGCCGATATCTTCCATAATCGGAAGCACCGACACGCTCCCTTCATCTTCTCTGCAAGCTCTCCGAGGCTTCGGGCATGGAGACGGATGGCCACAAGGCCTGGGCGACGCCTTGCATCACCTGCCGAACTCGTTCGTGCAGGTGTGAGAGCTCGGGAAGAAGGTCACCCGTAGAACCGGGCATTTCCTCTGCAGTCGACCTATTAGCATACCTACAGACACAACCCTATCAATCGACTTCCTTGCCAAACTCTTTTTTCGAAGTTTGTTCAAGCACTTACTAAAAATTCCGCGTCGAAACCACCGATTCTCCTTCATGGAGTCCGACAGTTGAGCACGAACATCCTTTAGTTCCTCGCCCAGCTAGGTGTTGGCATCTTGGAGCTTATTCTTCTCTTGCCTCACCCTCGTAAGCACGCTCTCACCGGCCTTTAACCGGCGCAAGAGTTGTTGTTTGTCCGGATCCACTACGGTGCCATCTGCAATGTTATTGTCAGATTTTCACACATGCCGCACTTCACAACATACTTATCTTTCGAAGCATATATTACCAGAGGTGGTCTCCTTGGCCTTCCCTGTCGCGGCTAGTGCAGCCTCAAGTTGGGACTTGCAATATTCCAGCTCCCGGGACAGTTGGTTATTCTTTTCTGTAAGATCCTGCATAACAAATGATCCTTAAATCAGTTGTTCTAACTGTTTCAAGTCTCGGGGGCTACTGACATATATAACCATCAAATTTTCTCACCCGTATGTCTTTTACATACTGCTCTGTGGCTCTGGCTAGACCATTTTGAGCGGCATGGAGGTACGCATCTCCCGTATTGAAGGCATCCAATGCCTCTTGGGAGAAACAAGCGTCATGAAGAATTGACCGGCGACGCCTGTGGTTCATGGCACTCTCCGCCTCAGAATTGGTGGCAGACATCCCGTCCGTATCCTCTGTCGGAGGAGCGTCCGGTGCATGCCTCGTGTTTGCCTCCTCTTCCGGACCCGGCCTTGGAGCCTGGCCGGTGGAGGCGTGATTGGCAACCTCCCCGGATATAGTCCGGCGAGCGCTCTTTTTCCTGAAAAAAAGCATGAGTGTTAGTATGCCTTGAGGGAATAAAACCTTGGAATAAAATGGCACGCCGTACCGTTGCACCGGCGTCTCAATCCGGACCACACTTCTGTTCAGCCTGCTGGGCCTTGATGCCCCTTGTTGGCTAGCCGCCGCAGTCTCGGCCCTCCGCCTCAAGGGCTTCTCCTACAAAGACACCATTGGAATACGGTGATCAAAAATAAGCACGGGTGGATCATCTTAAAAGTACTGGGACTTCAGTCTCAGTTACTTGTGAGGCTGGAAGTAGTCTGGGATAGTCAGCCGTAATGGCCACTAATGTGTTGTCCTTGCTCAATTGATGAAACACCCCATCAATCAGCTCCACACATAAGTCCGGGTCCTCTTGGGTGTCCGAGTCGAAGGACCGTTCCGGGTCGTCGGGTTGTGGAGGAGGGCTGTTTATCTCCTTTATAGCCTGGCGTAGCTCCTGCGTTGAAATTGCTAGACTAAATACTTAACTATGGGAATATGAAACAAATGGGCGAGTGAAAGTGTTCGCTTACCCAGCTTGGAGGATTGTACATAGAAAATCCGCCCCGTGGGTTGACGTAGAGGAATTCCTCCTCTTCTCCCTTGTACAAAGCGGACAGGATCTTTATTAGAGCGGCAGCTGATTCCGGCCCCTTACGGCCGCACCGGGTGGCGTCGTCCTCCCTGTTGAAATCCCACAAGGGGTGGCCTCTATACTGAAGCGGCTGCACCCCCCGCATAATGCATGTGGCCATGACCTCGATCATGGTCAGTCTGGAATGAGCTAACAACCTTATCAGGCTCATCAGGTAAAGGACATCCCTGTCATTTTCCTTCTGAGGGCTCTGTGGATGCCAGCTTAAGCGCTTCTTCAAACGAGCATTATCGAACTCAGGGAGGCCGATCCGAACAGGGTCCAGCAGGGGAACATCTTCTATACAAAACCATTTTGAAGGCCAGTCTTCGGACGCCTTCTTTGGGGTTCCGGACAGATATCCGGTCCCGACGATGCGCCATAGTTCGGCTCCGCCCACTTGATATATCGACCCCTCCTGAGAACGTGGCACAAGGCAGACCGGCTTCTTCCATAGCGCGAAATGAGCCTCGACGCCCAAAAACTGCTCGCAAAGGTCTACGAAGCACGCAATATGCAATATAGAGGCAGGCGTAAGGCTGTGCAACTGGAGGCCGTAGAACTCCAGGAGCCCCCGGAGAAACGGATGAATTGGTAATCCGAGCCCTCTTATCAAATAAGGGACAAGGCATACCCGCTCTCCTTTGGAGGGATTGGGGACGCTCTCCGCTTGCTCTCCACCATTATAGGTGGCGAGCCCGGCTCGAACCGGGACCATGTAGGCTGGGGGGAGTAACCCCTTGGTTTGGAGCGCCACTAGCTCACTGTGCGGGACAGAGCATCTCTCCCAATCTCCAGGCTGAGGGCTGGGAGGGGGGGAGAGGAGGAGCTGCGTCGACTGGCCATGATGGAATGGATCTCAGTCGAATGCGCTCCAATGAATGCTCGCGGAGGGAAGATGGTGTGATTTTGATCTATATCCCCGTCTCTTTTATGGGCGGCTTATTTACGCAGCTAGGGGGGTAAATTAAAAAACTCCATGGCTTTTCGCATTCGTTTGACACATGGAAGATGGCCATTATTGTGCACAGAAGCCAAGGAGCGCAACATGCACCAGAAGCCGGACACTATTCCACAGGTATATGGAATTTGGAGAAGAACCCGCCTTGCAATGCCGAAGAAAAATTTGCGCGCCGGACTCATCTTCATTGAAGCCTGGTTCGGGGGCTACCGAGGGAGTCCCGGATTAGGGGGTGTCCGGATAGCCAGACTATATACTTTGGCCGGACTCCTGGACTATGAACATACAAGATTGAAGACTTCGTCCCGTGTCCGGATGGGACTTTCCTTGGCGTGGAAGGCAAGCTTGGCGATACGGATATGTAGATCTCCTCCCATTGTAACCGACTCTGTGAAACCCTAGCCCTCTTCGGTGTCTATATAAACCAGAGGGTTTTAGTCCGTAGGACGAACAACAATCATACCACAGGCTAGCTTCTAGGGTTTAGCCTCTCCGATCTCGTGGTAGATCTACTCTTGTACTACCTATATCATCAATATTAATCAAGCAGGAGTAGGGTTTTACCTCGATCGAGAGGGCCCGAACCTGGGTAAAAACATCGCGTCCCTTGTCTCCTGTTACCATCCGCCTAGACGCGTAGTTCGGGACCCCCTACCCGAGATCTGCCGGTTTTGACACCGACACTTCCCTTCAGGACGACTCCACCGCCGCCACCGACAGCAGCTCAGAATGGACTCCCAGGGTCAAGCCCCTGGCCAAATCGTGAGTATTCCAAAACCCGGACACTTTCGTGTATCCGGCCTCACTACTTCATAGTTTTTAACGTGTTGTATCATGCATTCACAGTCTGGCTCGGTCCAACCTTGAGCGGTCCTCATCGGAGGATTTGCTAGACCCGGAGGCGATAGACAGTGAGACTCTTCCAGCGGCCTCCTGTCCCAAGCTCATGGATGACGTCGAGGCGTCATCCCGAAGGATCCCAGGTGAGGGATAGATGCAAGAGGCAGTCCAGGAGGTGTCGGAGGGTGAAGCCTCGGCTGCCGGACACATGGGGAGCAAACCAACATGGATGATGATGACTGGGGCTATATCAAATTCGGCCGCCTGCCGAATACCATTCAGGAGACCTATATGGCTCCGGAATCAGGCAAGCAACCTCTTTCAAGAGAAGGAGATGCGCCTAGGCCACCGGTGACCTCCGTCCATCCGGAGGCACCAGATACTTTACTGGAAGCGCTGCAAGGCGCTTCCATTGTTGAGGAACACCATACACTTATCGATACGGTGATTGAGAGGATTCAATCCATGAAAAGCGGACTAATCGGAGCCTGCACTAGCCTTCTAACAGGCTTTGAGGAAAGCAATGCAATTATACAAAGAAAATGTCACAGTATAAACAGTAGCCCCTGAGACTCTGTTCGGTATTCAGAAAGAAAAGCCGAACAGAGGATCAAATAACTTTCGCAGGAGACTAACCTGAAATGTCTATGTGAATAATGCAGGCATCGTTTCTAGCTACGATCACTCATGTTGCTGAGGTCTCCGAACTGAAGCAGAGTCTGGAGCGGACCAAGGAGGAGCTCGACCGCGTGAAGAAGCAGCTTGAGGAAAATAAATGTATGCAGTAACCTTATCTAAATTCAGAAAGGATGAACGATTTGTTCTGACTAAAGTGTCACGATATTTACTAGGGTCCTCAACCAAGGTGGAGGCCCTCAAGAAGGCGCTGGTCGAGGCCAAGGACAGAGCGGCCAAGGAAAAAGCCGCACGCGAAAAGCATGAGGCCTGGGTCAGTAAGGTCCAGCAAGAGCTCCAGGACGCCGTCAAAAAGTGTATGTCCTTGGAGTGCAACATTTCGGATAAAAAGCCCGAACTTGCCAAGGCCCACCAAAGTGCACATGATGCCCGAGCAGAAGCCCAGGGCACCCTCCAGGAAGTCCAGGAGGCCAAGAAGATCGCAGCAGGTAAGGCCTTTATTATGCAAAGCAAATATGTGAAGGAAAGGTTCCTCTTACTGACCCGGATTTGGAGTTCTCCAGGGGTGTTTGCGGATCTGCCGCACAGCGTGTCAGACACTGTAGAATTCTACCAAGCCGAAGAGGGGAGCTCTATGGAGAAGCTGTTTTGGTTGCAATATCTTGCGCCAGAACATCCAGTGCCCTGTAGCGATCTGCTTAAACAGCTGGTCGAGCTGCATAGGGCGGCCGAACTAGCCATGAAGGATTTAATAATCCGGCTATGGCCTGCCGAAGCCATTCCCAGCAGCTACTTCGGACTCGTGAAGCGGATGGTCAGTGCCTGCCCTCGGTTTGACGCTATCAAGCGGTCGGTCTGCATTGAAGGTGCGCGGATGGCCTTTGCCCGCGCCAAGATGCACTGGGCAAAGATGGACGCCATGAAGCTGATGACCAAATGACCTCCTGTCGTGGTACTAAGACTAACAGTAAGAGTAGGGGGCACGTATGAGGAGGCAAGGTCCTAGCTATTTTGAGATTGTACGCAAGTGTTTACGAGTTCAGGCCCCTCTCAGAGGAGGTGAAAGACCTACGTATCGGTGCCCTGAGGCGGTCGACTGGATTATAGTGTGTGTTACAGGGGGTCCGAACCCTTGTGCTAGAGGAGAGGGGTGGCTTATATAGAGTACGTGATAACCCGCAAGTATACGTGATAGTTTTATCCTCTTCCAATAAGTAAGAGTGTCGAACCCAACGAGGAGCTAAAGGTAGAACAAATACTCTCTCAAGTCCTATCGGCCACTAATACGACTCTACACACGCTTGATGTTCGCTTTACCTAGAACAAGTATGAAACTAGAAGTACTTTGTAGGTGTTGTTGAATAGGTTTGCAAGATAATAAAGAGCACGTAAATAAAAGCTAGGGGATGTTTAGATAAAGTAGTAATAAAGTAAATATAGCGAGTTTAGAAAAGTGGTGATTGGAGTTGTGGAATTGTCCCTAAGCAATTGACTATGTTACTAGACCGGTAATCACTATTGCAATTCTTCTTTGAGGGAGAGGCATAAGCTAACATACTTTCTCTACTTGGATCATATGCACTTATGATTGGAACCCTAGCAAGCATCCGCAACTACTAAAGATCAATAAGGTAAAACCCAACCATAGCATTAAAGTATCAAGTCCCCTTTATCCCATACGCAAACAACCTACTTACTCGGGTCTGTGCTTCTATCACTCACACCACCCACCATAAGCAAATCATGAACATATTGCAAACCCTACAGCGGGGATCCCTCACGCTTGCATGACACAGAGGGCACAATAGGACAACACCAATAATAAAACATGCAACTCAAACCAATCATAACAATTCATCAATCACCGATAGGACAACGAAAATCTACTCAGACATCATAGGATGGAAACATATCATTGGAAAATAATATGAAGCATAAAGCACCATGTTCAAGTAGAGGGTACAGCGGGATGCGGGAGAGTGGACCGCTGAATATAGAAGGGGGAAGGTGATGGAGATGTTGGTGAAGATGACACCGGTGTTGGGGAAGATCACGGTGATGATGATGGCCCTTGGCTGCGTTCCGGCGCCACCGCAAGCAAGGGGGAGAGAGCCCCCTTCTTCTTCTTCTTCTTCCTGGACCTCCTCCCTAGATGGGAGAAGGGTTTCCCCTCTGGTCCTTGGCTCCCATGGCTTGGGAGGGGCGAGAGCCCCTCCGAGATTGGATCTGTCTCTCTGTTTCTGTGTTCCCACATTCTACCCCTTCACCGTTTCTTTTCTGGAGATCCGTAACTCTGATTGGGGTGAATTTTCGCCCAGATTTTTCTCATAAAATTAGATTTCTTGCAGCAAAAAAAGGGCATCAACTGCCTTACAGGTGGCCCACGAGAGTTCCAGGTGCACCCAGGGGGTGTGGGCGCGCCCCCTGTCTCGTGGCCTGCTCGGACACCGTCTCACGTTGATTCTTCCTCCGGAAAATCCCAAATATTCCAAAATAATTCTCCGTCCATTTTTATCCCGTTTTTGGACTCCGTTTGATATTGGTTTTCTGTGAAACATAAAACATGCAACAAATAGGAACTGGCACCGGGCACTGGATCAATATGTTAGTCCCAAAAATAGTATAAAAAGTTGCCAAAAGTATATGAAAGTTGTAGAATTTTGGCATGGAACAATAAAAAATTATATATATGAGGAGATGTATCAGCATCCCCAAGCTTAATTCCTGCTCGTCCTCAAGTAGGTAAATGATAAAAAAGATAATTTTTGATGTGGAATGCTACCTAGCATAATCTTGATCATATGTCTAATCATGGCATGAATATTAAGACACGAGTGATTCAAAGCAATAGTCTATCATTTGACATAAAAAATGATAATACTTCGAGTGTACCAATAAAGCAATCATGTCTTTTCAAAACAACAAGGCCAAAGGAAGCTTATCCCTACAAAATCATACGGGTTGGCCATGCTTCATCTTCGTCACACAAAAATGCTCCCATCATGCACAACCCCGATGACGAGCTGAGAAATTGGTTCATACTTTTTAATGCGCTTCAGCTTTTTCTTCCCTCACGCAATACATGAGCACAAGACATGGATATAGCACTATAGGTGGAATAGAATATAATGGTGGAGGTTTATATGGAGAAGACAAAAAGGGAGAAAGTCTCACATTGACGCGGCTAATCAACGGGCTATGGAGATGCCCATCAATTGATGTCAATGCGAGGAGTAGGGATTGCCATGCAATGGATGCACTAAGAGGTATAAGTGTATGAAAGCTCAAACTGAAAACTAAGTGGGTGTGCATCCAACTTGTTCGCTCCTGAAGACCTAGGGCATTTGAGGAAGCCCATCGTTGGAATATACAAGCCAAGTTATATAATGAAAATTCCCACTAGTATATGAAAGTGACAGCATAAGAGACTCTCTATATGAAGAACATGGTGCTACTTTGAAGCACAAGTGTGGAAAAAGGATAGTAACATTGCCCCTTTTTTCGTTTTTTTCCTTTTTTTTCTTTTTTTTCTTTTTGGGTGGGCTTCTTTGGCCCCTTTTTTTTATTTAGGCTTCTTTGGTCTTTCCTTTTTTTTCCTTTTTTTCATGGGGCAATGCTCTATAATGATGATCATCACACTTTTATTTACTTACAACTCAATATTACAACTCGATACTAGAACAAAGATATGACTCTATATGAATGCCTCCGGCAGTGTACCGGGATGTGCAATCATCTAGCGTAGCAATGACATCAAAAACATGGACAAGCCATGAAAACATCATGCTAGCTATCTTACGATCATGCAAAACAATATGGCAATGAATTCTCAAGTCATGTATATGATGATGATGGAAGTTGCATGGCAATATATCTTGGAATGGCTATGGAAATGCCATAATAGGTAGGTATGGTGGCTGTTTTGAGGAAGATATAAGGAGGCTTATGTGTGATAGAGTGTATCATATCACGGGGTTTGGATGCACCGGCGAAGTTTGCACCAACTCTCGAGGTGAGAAAGGGCAATGCATGGTACCGAAGAGGCTAGTAATGATGGAAAGGTAAAAGTGCGTATAATCCATGGACTCACATTAATCATAAAGAACTCATATAATTATTGCAAAAGTTTATTAGCCCTCGAAGAAAAGTACTACTATGCATGCCCCTAGGGGGATAGATTGGTAGGAAAAGACCATCGCTCGTCCCCGACTGCCACTCACAAGGAAGACAATCAAAGAAACACCCCATGCTTCAAATTTGTCACACAACGGTTACAATACGTGCATGCTACGGGACTTGCAAACCTCAACACAAGTGTCTCTACAATCCACAACCACCCACTAGCATGACTCTAATATCACCATCTTTATATTGCAAAACTATTGCAAGGAATCAAACATATCATATTCAGCGATCTACAAGCTTATGTAGGATTTTATGACTAACCATGTGAATGACCAATTCCTGTCATCTCTCTAAATAGATATAAATGAAGCAAGAGAGTTTAATTATTTCTACAAAAGATATGCCCACGCTCTAACAAATATAAATGAAGCAAAAGAGCATTCTACAAATGGCGGTTTTCTATGTGAAGAGAAACAGGCAATCCAAACTTCAAACGATATACGTGAAGCACATGAAGAATTCTATAAAGCCATACTCAAAGGATTTAAATGATGTGAAATGAGAATTCTATAAATCATCCAAGGACTATCTTATACCAGCATGGTGCATAAAAGAAAAGTGAAAACTAAATGCAAAAGACGCTCCAAGACTTGCACATATCGCATGAACGAAACGAATCCGAAAACATACCGATATTTGCTGAAGAAAGAGGGGATGCCTTCCGGGGCGTCCCCAAGCTTAGACGCTTGAGTCTCCTTGAATATTTACATGGGGTGCCTTGGGAATCCCCAAGCTTGAGCTCTTGCCTCTCTTCCTTTTCCTCATATCGAGGTCTCCTCGATTAGACACTTCATCCACACAAAACTTCAACAGAAAACTCGGTAAGATCCGTTAGTATAATAAAGTAAATCACCACTCTAAGTACTGTTGCAAACCAATTCATATCTTGTTTTTGCATTGTGTATACTTTAATATAGCTTTTCCATGGCTTATTCCACTGATATAAATTGATAGATTCATTAAAACAAGCAAACTATGCATCAAAAACGGAATCTGTCAAAAACAGAACAGTCTGTAGCAATCTGAACATTCACCATACTTATGGTAACCCATAAATTCTACCAAAATTAGGAAACATAAAAAAGTTGCGTAGAAAGACAGTGCAAAAGGAGTCAGAACCAATTGACGTTCCAGTTAAAAATGTAAAATTGCGCTCTACAGCCAAAGTTTCTGTCCTGCACCGTACAAACCAACAAGCATTGTAAACATCCTAAAGGCAAACCTTGGCACATTATTTTTAAAATACAATGGAATTGTACAAGGGGATAATTATTTTTGATGAAAAGTTTCTGTAATCAAGATTCATAAAGTTTCCATGAACATGAACAAAGTTCAAGGAGCTCTCCCACTTCAACAATGCTTGTCTCTCTCACTTTCACTTTCCTTTTTGAAAAGTTTTTAGGTCCCCCTCTTTATTTTTTTGTTTTTAGACTATATAAAAGCACTGAACAGAAATAAATGACTCTCTAAAACTTCCGGGTTGTCTCCCTGGCAGCGCTTTCTTTGAAGCCATTAAGATAGGCATATAGTGCTCAAGTAATGAATCCACCCGAATACCAAGGTATATCAAAGGCAATTTTAATTAACAATGATTTGTAATTTATTAGTGAGCACAAAGTAACATATATCATGTAGAAACGAAGTCTAACTCTCTTCCTATGCGGCATTTCATAAAAGAACAATTCATGCACACCAAGTAAAGGCCAACGCATAGTATAAGCAGTTTCTTGCAATTCTATCGTGTTGGAAACATAAAGAGGCGGAGATGTAGTTCCTCTCTCATAATAATTTCAAGTAGGAGCATCAAGCACATGAATATTATATTCATCAAAATCATCATGTGGAACGGTAAAAGGCAACCCATCAATATAATCCTTAATAAGCACAAACTTCTTCGATATAGTGTAGTAGAGAGAATTCAAAAAGATAATAGGACTATCATGCGTGGGTGCAATAGCAACAATTTCATGTTTAAAAAAAGGAACTATATCAAGTTCGTCTCCATAAGCATAAATCATATTGGCATCTTGGCCACAAGCATAGCAAGCATCATCAAAAAGGGATATTTCAAACAAATTCAAGGGATCATAGCAATCATCATAGCAATCATCCTTGGTAAGCACAAAGGGGAATTAAACAATGTATGAGTTGAAGAGTTACTCTCATTAGAAGGTGGGCACGGGTGATCAATCCGCTCTTCCTCCTTTTGTTCTTCGCTCTCCTCATCATCTTTTTCAACCAATGAGCTCACAGTTTCATCAATTTCTTCTTCCATAACTTCATGCAAAATATTAATCTCTTCTTGGACAGCGGAGACTTTCTCAATAAATGCATTAATATAGTAATTGTATTCATAATTTTCATAGCAATATCTAAGTATAGCAAGATTTTCAGGCCTATAAACATCATCATCTAAAGCTTTATACTTTTCAAACAGAGATTCAGTTTCATAAGTAGCCTTAAAAGCAACAAATTCTTCAATTTGTTCAACATCATAGTAATCATATATACCATTAGCATAAGAAGCTAAGGTTTCATTATCATTAAATTTGCATGAAAAGGGAAGGTGTGGAGCCTTCATCCTAGAGCAACAAGTAATATCATATCTCAAGCATAGATCTCGAGCATACCAAGGCAACATAATAAATTGATCCCATAATAGTTTCCCTTTTTGTGTCAAGCGATAATCCCTAAAGTATTCATGTTGATCCAACGTGTCTCCCATTATAAAGTTGAATGGGGTTTTCTCAGGATTATCAAAGTAGTACATAATATCTTTCACAAAGTGGGAATCGAGAGTTTTAGGAGTTACCCCATCTCTATGAGTAGCAAGTACACCTAATTTTTTTGGTATTTCATGTTCCATATCCATAACTAAAGATAGAGAACAACTAAGAACAGCAAATAAAAATTACTTAGCATAAAGCAAACAAGCACACACAAGAATATTCACCCCACGCTATGACTCCCCGGCAACGGCGCTAGAAAAAGTTCTTGATAACCCTCAAGTATATGGGATAGTTGTAGCCTCTTTCGATAAGTAAGAGTGTCGAACCCAACGAGGAGATACAGGTAGAACAAATACTCTCTCCAGTCCTATCGGCCACTGATACGACTCTACGCATGCTTGACGTTCGCTTTACCTAGAGCAAGTATGAAACTAGAAGTACTTTGTAGGTGTTGTTGGATAGGTTTGCAAGATAATAAAGAGCACGTAAATAAAAGCTAGGGGCTGTTTAGATAAAGAAGTAATAAAGTAAATATAGCGAGTGTGGAAAAGTGGTGATAGGAGTTGTGGAATTGTCCCTAAGCAATTGACTATGTTACTAGACCGGTAATCACTATTGCAATTCTTATTTGAGGGAGATGCATAAGATAACATACTTTCTCTACTTGGATCATATGCACTTATGATTGGAACTCTAGCAAGCATCCGCAACTACTAAAGATCATTAAGGTAAACCCCAACCATAGCATTAAAGTATCAAGTCCCCTTTATCCCATACACAAACAACCTACTTACTCGGGGGTGTGCTTCTGTCACTCACACCACCCACCATAAGCAAATCATAAACATATTGCAAACCCTACAGGGGGCCCCTCACGCTTGCGCGACACGGAGGGCACAATAGGACAACACCAACACTAAAACATGCAACTCAAACCAATCATAGCAATTCATCAATCACCGATAGGACAACGAAAATCTACTCAGACATCATAGGATGGCAACACATCATTGGAAAATAATATGAAGCATAAAGCACCATGTTCATGTAGAGGGTACAGCGGGATGCGGGAGAGTGGACCGCTGAATATAGAAGGGGGAAGGTGATGGAGATGTTGGTGAAGATGACGGCGGTGTTGGTGAAGATCGCGGTGATGATGATGGCCCCCGGCGGTGTTCAGGCGCCAGCGGAAGCAAGGGGGAGAGAGCCGCCCTTTTTCTTCTTCTTCCTTGACCTCCTACCTAGATGGGAGAAGGGTTTCCCCCTCGTCCATGGCTCCCATGGCTTGGGAGGGCCGTGATCCCCTCCGAGATTGGATCTGTCTCTCTGTTTCTACGTTCCCAGATTCTACCCCTTCACCGTTTCTTTAATATCCGGAGATCCATAACTCCGATTGGGGTGAATCTTTCGCCAAGATTTTTCTCATAAAATTAGCATTCTTGCGGGAAAAGAAGGGAATCAACCGCCTTATGGGTGTCCCATGAGAGTGCCAGGTGCGCCCAGGGGGTGTGGGCGCGCCCGCCTGTGTCGTGGCCACCTCGGACACCGTTTCGCGTTGATTCTTCCTCCGGAAAATCCCAAATATTCCAAAATAATTCTCCGTCCGTTTTTATCCCATTTGGACTCCGTTTGATATTGCTTTTCTGCGAAACATAAAACATGCAACAAACAGGAACTCGCACTGGGCACTGGATCAATATGTTAGTCCCAAAAATAGTATAAAAAGTTGCCAAAAGTATATGAAAGTTGAAGAATATTGGCATGGAACAATAAAAAATTATAGATACGACGGAGACGTATCAGTACGCCAGGACACCAACCATCCCCCGCTACAAGGAGTTCAATGTACATAAACAGAGGGCGTCACTAATAACACGAGCTATAAAGTGCTATCAATGCCCTTGAAGACAATGGAGTGAATGCTTGACTGTTGCTGTCCTGTGCGACTCCTGGTCTTGAATAGGTCGAGTGGTTTCTTGTACGGTCGAATGATATATGGAGGGGGTTGTCGAGTGACATGACTTGTCGAGTGGATTGCACTCGACGTCTCTAATTGGTACTCCTTGTTGTCTCTGGGGTGCCTTGCTTCTAGGGTAGTGACTGAGGGAGTCCTGGATAAGGTGGTATCCGGACAGCCGGACTATATGCTTTGGCCGGACTGTTGGACTATGAAGGTACAAGATTGAAGACTTCGTCCCGTGTCCGGATGGGACTCTCCTTTGCGTGGAAGGCAAGTTTTGCGATTCGGATGATAGATCTCCTTCTCTGTAACCGACTCTATCTAACCTAGCCCCCTCCAGTGTCTATATAAACCGGAGGGTTTTAGTCCGTTGGACATCAACAATCATAATCATAGGCTAGCTTCCAGGGTTTAGCCTCTATGATGTCGTGGTAGATCAAATCTTGTAATACTCATATCATCAAGATCAATCAAGCAGGAAGTAGGGTATTACCTCCATCGAGAGGGCCCGAACCTGGGTAAAAATCGTGTCCCCAGTCTCCTATTACCATTAGTCTTAGACGCACAGTTCGGGACCCCCTACCCGAGATCCGTCGGTTTTGACACCGACATTGGTGCTTTCATTGAGAGTTCCTCTGTGTCGTTGCTATAAGGCTTGATGACTCCTTCAATCTTCAACAACGCAGTCCAGGGTGGACTTTCCTCCCCGAACAGATCTTCGTTTTCGGCGGCTTCACACTGCGGGCCAATTTGCTTGGCCATCTGGAGCAGATCGACAGCTACGCCCCTGGCCATCATGTCAGGTTTGGAAACTTGAATTACACGGCCGATATCCGTGGAGACTTGATCTTTGACAGATTTGGGCCTGCATCAGGAGTGCTGAACAGTCGCGATGAGCATGACTTAAATCTGTTGTCGGACAATATTCGGGATATCACCCTGCAGCCGCTCCGGACCTAAATCCGCGGCAGATCACATCGACCGAGGACAGGTGGATGGCCCCCGCCATGGAAGCCGCATACTCTTCGGCGGTACAGCCGAACACGGACTCCGCCGTTAAGGGGATCCGTGTCATCAGAACCCCGGACCTGTGTCCGGACATGGGCTCTGAACCACGCGCGCCCGGGCCCATCGAGTCCGAGTGGGCTCCAGTAATGGAGTTCACCGCCGCAGATATCTTTCAGCACTCCCCCTTTTGGTGATGTGCTAGATTCATTAAGGTCTCTCTCTCTGTCAGGAGACTCCTGGCCGAACTATGTCCGGCTCGAGTGGGAAGCAGGCGTAGAAGAAATTCGTTACCCACCCACGACCCACTTCATAGCCACGGTCGATGATTTGACCGACGTGCTTGACTTCGACTCCGAAGACATCGACGGTATAGACGAGGATGCAGCAGAAGAACAGGAACCAACGCCCACACGGCGCTGGACTGCCACCTCTTCATATGATATATATATGGTGGACACCCCCAACGAAAACAATGGCGATGAGGCAACAGAAGATAACCCCTCAGGGAAGAAATCAAATCATGGGCGTCATCGGTGCCGCTCCAAGCCCCTCCACAGCAATACCTGCACAGGAGGAGAAAACAATCCAGATGGTGCCAAAGAAGAATACAATCCTGATCAGCCTACCTTCGAGCAGGCCGAACAGGAACATGGGCAGGTTAGCCAAGATGAACAGGCAACGGATGGATAATTGGAGGACGACAACTATATGCCTCCCTCCGAAGACGAGGTGAGCCTTGGCGATGATGAATTCGGCATACCGGAGGATCCCATAGAGCCGGAGCGCTTCAAGCGCCTGCTTATAGCCACTGCAAGAAGCCTGAAAAAGAAGCAGCAGCAGCTCCAAGCTGATCAAGATCTGCTCACAGACAGGTGGACCGAGGTCCTGGCGGCCGAGGAATATGGACTTGAGCGCCCAACCAAAGGTTACCCAAAGCAAAAATTGCTACCTCAACTAGAGGAAGAGGCCGTAGAGCCTACACTACTAGCACAAGACGAGGCTGAATAGCCACCTCATGGCCAGGATAAAACGACATATCAGACCGAATACCGGCCCACACCCCCACGCCAGTTCACTATGGCCCGGGGCAATACCCAGGACCTGCGAGACACATTTGAAAACAACACAGGACAACCAAGATCGATCTACGGATCATGGGGGCGCGCCACAGCACATGGCGATAATCGTCATGCCAGATACACTAATAATAAGTCCGGCCGGGCCGAACATAACCGACCAGACTTAGTCGGACTACGTCGCGACATAGCCCGACACAGAGGCACCGCACACCCCCTTTGCTTCATTGATGAAGTACTGGATCACGAATTCCCAAAAGGGTTTAAACCCGTAAACATCAAGTCATACGATGGCACAACAGACCCCGCGGTGTGGATCGAAGATTTTCTTCTCCTCATTCACATGGCCCGCGGTGATGACCTACACGCCATCAAGTACCTACCCCTTAAACTCAAAGGACCAGCCAGGCATTGGCTGAATAGCCTACCGGCGAACTCCATCAGCAGCTGGGAAAATCTTGAGGATGCATTCCTCGACAACTTCCAAGGCACTTACGTGCAATCATCGGATGCTGATGACTTAGGTCACATTACCCAACAGCCCGAAGAGTCAGCCAAGAAATTCTAGACTCGGTTCCTAACTAAAAAGAACCAAATTGTTGACTGTCCTGACGCCAAGGCCCTGGCGGCCTTTAAGCATAATATCCGCGATGAGTGGATCGCCCGACACCTGGGCCAAGAAAAACCGAAGTCCATGGCGGCCCTCACGACACTCATGACCCGTTTTGCACGGGCGAGGACAGCTGGCTAGCTCGCAGTAGCACCACGCCAAGAAACTCCGGCACTTTAGATGTCCGCGACAGTAACGGAAAGCCATGGTGCAATAGACATAAGCGCCGGAATAATGGTGACAACACCGAAGACACGACCGTCAAAACCGGATATAGCAACTCAAAATCCGGTCAGCGGAAAAAAACCGTTCAAAAGAAACAATCCGAGATCGTCCAGTCTGGACCGCATACTCGACCGCTCATGCCAGATTCACGGCACCCCCGACAAACCAGCCAATCACACTAACAGAGATTGCTGGGTGTTCAAATAGGCCGGCAAGTTGAATGCCGAAAACAAGGACAAGGGGCTGCTCAATGACGATGATGACGAGCCCCGGCATCTGAACACTGGGGGGACAGAAGAAATCCCCCCCCAGGTGAAAACAGTAAATATGATCTATGCCACCCACATTCCCAAACGGGAACGAAAGCGTGCACTGAGGGACGTCTATGCAATGGAGCCACCCACCCAAAGTTCAACCCATGGTCATCCTGTCCGATCACCTTCGATCGTAGGGACCATCCTACCAGCATCCGTCACGGCGGCTCAGCCGCATTGGTCCTTGATCCAATCATCGATGGATTCCACCTCACGCAAGTCCTTATGGATGGTGGTAGCAGCCTGAACCTGCTTTATCAGAACACAGTGTGCAAAATGGGCATCGATCCCTCACGGATCAAACCCACCAAAACCACCTTTAAAGGTGTAATTCCAGGGGTAGAGGCCCATTGTACAGGCTCAATAACACTGGAAGTGGTCTTCGGATCTCCAGATAACTTCCGAAGCGAGGAGTTAATCTTCGATATCGTCCCTTTCTATAGTGGCTATCATGCGCTACTTGGACGAACCGCGTTCGCTCGATTCAATGCGGTACCCCACTATGCATACCTTAAGCTCAAGATGGCAGGACCTCGCGGGGTTATAACAGTCAATGGAAACACAGTCCGCTCCCTCCGTACGGAAGAGCACACTGCAGCCCTCACGGTAGAAGTACAAAGGAGCCTCCTTTGATAGACAGCCAATTCGGGGATGACAACCCCGAACACAATCAAGCGGGTCCAGAGCACCCTGCAACAGGATCGTCAGGCACGCCGAGAGCTCGATTAGTAATCCGGCCTCCGCCCCAGCCCCAGGCAGACGGCAGTTGTGCCACGCGTGCATAACTACGCACTCAAAAAACCAAGGGCATAGGTGGAGGCGAGCCCATGATGCGGCCTACAGTGCGGTTCAGCCGCCACACGGCCCGCACACCCCTTTTTCCTTTCTTTCTTTCAGGACCCTACTTTCATGCATCCCCCTCAGAGAACCGGACTATCGGACTCATCACAGGAGGGAACACCAAGGAGGCAAGAGGCTCTGCACACAAGGGAATACCCAGGTGGTAACTGCTAATGATCGTTATACCTGTTTTACATACCCGCATGCAGCCTGCCTTTGGATAGGACATGTCAAATAGTCCTATTTGTTTCTGCTTCACGCATTAATTGTACACCTACGTCTTGACGTATTATCCAAATAAACGGAAAATAATATACAACGTCAGCTTCTTATTACTATCTTCATATTTTCCCTTAAATATTTATTTAATATTGCACCCGTACACTTTGGTATGTTCAGTTTGCCAGGGGCTTCTTATTGTGCCCCATAATACGGCAAGATAGGTCCGAACACTTTCGACAATGCGGCACCCCGAACTTATAGGATTATATGCATCAGCTCCGAATCATGTCTTGGGTCAATACTTGGGTCAGCCCGGCTCCCTTGTTTTGGTACCTTATGTTCCGTTATATTGGCTAAGGTAGCGCAGGGAGAACAACTGCGATTGTGTCCTGGTTCTTCCGGACGAGCACCTCAGTAGAGAAAGCCGAAAACTGACTGTCATGATGCGGCGAGAGCTGGTCGCTGTTCGAGAGGTTCAAAATCCTTAAAGAGTTTTTCCGCTTCAGGCGATGAATCGGCCTCATCCGATATAGGCGTGTATAGCACCCCAATTCGGCTTTCCGAATACTAGGGGCTTCGCCAAAATTTAAAATTGTAGACTTCTATGGCTAAGTGAGAGTTATAAGGCCTTGTATAGCACCCCTAGTCTGATTGCCTTGTTCGCTGCGCTGAACACCTCCTTAAAGGACCAAATATTTGGATAAAGAGTGTTTGGGTTTTCCACAAACACCCCGGTACTAGTTACAAGGGGGCAGAAGCCGACTACTGGCCTACTTTCAGAATTTTATAAACAGCCGCACAGAAGGTAATATTTTAAATCAACAAAGCGTTATATAGCGCAAACAAACTCGTTTTCATATTAGAAAGATGACATGAGTACACTCATTAAAAGAATATGTTCTTGGCACATTCATCGGCCACGAGGCGAGCACCTTTCATAACGCCATCATAATATTTTTCGGGGTGGTGATGCTCCTTACCCTCCGGGGGTCCATCCTTCACAAGCTTCTCAGCATCCAGTTTGGCCCAATGCATCTTCGTGCGGGCAAAGGCCCGGCGGGCACCCTCAATACAGACGGACTGCTTGATAACTTCAAGCCGTGGACAGGCATGCACCATCCGCTTTATAAGGCCAAAATAGCTATCAGATAGGGGCTCGCCAGGCCACATCTGGACTATGAGGTCCTTCATGGCCAGTTCGGCCGCTCTATGGAATTTGACCAACTACTTTAGTTGGTCACTCAAGGGCATCGGGTGTTCGGCTCCTGCGTATTGGGACCAGAACAGCTTCTCCGTGGAGCTCCCTTCTTCGGCACGATAGAACTCCATGTCATCCGATATGCAGCATGGTAGATCTGCAAATGCCCCTAGAGAGCTCCGAATTCGGTTAAGTAAAACAAATGTCTCCTTCACATGCTTGCTGTGCATAATGAATGCCGTACCCTCCGCTATGTTCTTGGCCGCCTGGACTTCCTGGAGGGCCTTTTGGCTTCGGCCTTGGCATCTTTCGCGCTCTCGAGGGCTTTGGCAAGCTCGGACGCTTGCGTCTTGAAGTCATGCTCCAAGGATTTGAACTTCTTGCTGAACCCCTGGAGCTCTTGTTGTACCTCTCCCACCCGTGCATCCTGCTTTTCACGCTCGGTGCGCTCCATGGCCGCCTTGGCTTCGGCCTCGGACATCGCCTTCTTCAGGGTCGCCACTTCGGTCGTGACCCCTATTAAAAATCGTGATGCTTTTTGTTAGCATCACCAATTTTTCTCCTTTACATGACACACGGACGGGGTATCACTTATCTTTGTTCTCCTCGAGCTGCCTCTTCACGAGGCCGAGCTCTTCTTTGGCCTGCCCCAGGTCGCGCCTGAGTCCGGCGACCTCAGTTGTGCCTGCAGCGGCGGTCAGTAGCAATGCCTACTTGTTAACATAGACAAGTACTATCAGCTTCCTGTGGTTTTTTAGTTGACCCTCCGTTTGGTTTTTCTTTTCGAACACCAAACTGAGTATCAGGGGCTACTATCTATTGGGTGATATTTTCTCACACTTTTTCATTACTTACCTCAAAGCCTGTTAGTAGGATGGTGCAGGCTTCGGTCAATCTGCTCTTGGCGAACCAAACCTTCTCAATTACCGTACTCATAAGAGTACGGTGCTCATCGTCGATGGAAGCGCCTCGAAGCACTTCTAACAAATTATTTGATGCCTCCGGCTGGGCGGAGGTCATCGACACGGCTGGCTCGCCCTCCTTCAGGTGGGGCTACCTACTGGAATCCGGACCCTTTGGATGCTCCGGCGCAGTAACCGGCTGGGAGCCAGACTTGTTGTGGCTCCCGTCAGCATAATCCATGGGGGTCTAACCCCCCATGTGCCCAACATCTAGGAATTTGCCTTGGGGGGTCTCCAGAACCATCGGCCCCCGCTCTGGTATCCTTTGGGACAACACCTCGGTGTCATCCGCAGGTCGTGGGGAGGTGGCCGTCGGGAGTGAATTCATCTCCGACTCGCTCAGAGACCCTTCCGAAGAGGATACCCCGAGATTGGACCCAGCCGGACTGCATATACGTGTTCGGCGCTATTACAAACTATGAAGTTAAAGTCGCACGAATATTATTACAGAGTGCGGATACTTACGACTTCGCCCGGGGCTTTCCCCTGTGCAGCCACTCCTCCTCGCTATAGGTGGCCGTGGTGGAGTGATCCGGAAGGGAAACCTTCCCCTTCTTCAACTTCCTAGACTCCACGTGCGAGGCGGCCTTCCTTTTCTTCTCCTCCCCAGTGCGGGAGGGGGCATTTCTTCATGTGCCCCCCGTCTCCGTGGGAGTAATCTGCCTCATCATCCTCGGATGACGAGTCAATCACGGCCCTGTGCCGGAGGCCTTTTCTGGTCCCCGCAGTCGCCTTCTTGGACCCTTCGGCCCCCTCAGTTGGGGCGGCCTTCCTCTTTCTCTCCTCCCCTTCGTGGGAGGAGTGTGCCTCATCGTCTTCTGGCGTGGCGTCTAGTGCGACCTCGCGCCGGAGACCTTTCCTGGTCCCCGTGGCCTTCTTTTCAGCCTTTTTCTCCGACACCTTGTAAGGCGCCGGAAACAGCATCTCCGTCAGGAGTGCGGTTGCGGGATCCTCAAGTAGCGGAGCCGGACAGTTGATCCGCTCCGCCGTCTCCACATAATCCTGTTTTGTCAGCATGGTGACTTAAAATCCTCCCACAAATAAGCTGCGAAAGGTACATCTTGTGATAATTAGAGGACTTACCGGATTGGCGTGGCGCTTTGCGCTGAGCCCGCGGTCCTCGGAAGTGGGAGGAGGAACTTAGCCGGTCTTGAACAACACCTTCTAGATGTTCTTATGCGTCGTGTCAAAGAGCTCGTGCAGCATCTGGTGTTCGGACGAATCGATCTCCCACATATTGTCCCTCATACTTTAATGCATGTCTCAAGTCCGGTTAGCTCCACAGGTTCGCCCTAGGCCAGGCCCTTCTTTTCCCAAGAGGTGAGCCGCACGGGGATTCCAGATCGGAATTTGGGGGCCACTACCCAATTGGCGTCGCGCGGCTCGGTGATGTAGAATCACCCTGATTGCCACCCTTTCACGGTCTCCACAAAGGAGCCGTTAAGCCATGTAAAGTTGGCCATTTTTGCCACCATGGCGCCTCCGCACTCCGCCTGCTGGCCGCTCACGATCTTTGGCTTCATGCAAAAGGTCTTCATCCACAGGCCGAAGTGGGGCTTGATGCGGAGGAAGGCCTCACACACAACGATGAACGCCGAGATGTTGAGGACGAAATTTGGGGCCAGATCGTGAAAATCTAGCCCATAGTAATACATGAGCCCGCGGACGAATGGGTGGAGTGAAAATCCTTGTCCGCGGACGAAATGAGGGAGGAATACTACTCTCTGCCGAGACTTTGGGGTGGGGGTGATCTGTCCCTCTGCTGGAAGCCTGTGCGCGATGTTTTCGGCCAGGTATCCGGCCGCCCGAAGCTTGGTAATGTTCTCCTCTGTGATGGAGGAGGCCATCCACTTGCCTCCCGCTCTGGACATGCTGCGGATAGTCTTACGAGAAGGTGAGAATTTGGGCGTTGGGGCTCGAGAGTGCAAGAACGGATGAGCAAAGGAGGAAGAAGGCGTGGGTGAAAATGGGAGATCCTTATCCCTTTATAAAGGCGGTGAAAAAACTGTGCGCCTCCCTGCTTGCCTATTAAAATTACTCATTTTCCAAGCGCCACGATTGATGGCACGGTTGGGTTACCCATACCCGTATTGATGAGAATCCCGCAATAACGGGACACGATCTCTGCTTCGACAAGACGTGCCAAGGAAACCGCCTCGCAATGTGTGCGGTAGCTGGTTGTAAAAAATAGTTCGAATAAAGGCGGTTCGTGGCATGATGTCACACTACGAAGAGTTGTCAGCAGATTAGATTTGTGGATTATTGTTCTCTCTACGGTGGTATGTGAAATTTGTCTTGAAGAGCCGGACACGACTTAGGTATTCGGAATTTTCCTTGGAAGATTCGGAGATGGAACCCGCCTTGCAGTGCCGAAGACAATCTGCGTGCCGGACTCATTGTCATTGAAGCCTGGTTCAGGGGCTACTGAGGGAGTCCTAGATAAGGGGGTATCCGGACAGTCGGACTATATGCTTTGTCCGGACTGTTGGACTATGAAGATACAAGATTGAATACTTCGTCCCGTGTCCGGATTGGACTCTCCTTTGCGTGGAAGGCAAGTTTGGCGATTCGAATGATAGATCTCCTTATCTGTAACCGACTCTTTGTAACCCTAGCCCCCTCCGGTGTCTATATAAACAGGAGGGTTTTAGTCTGTAGGACATCAACAATCATAATCATAGGCTAGCTTCTAGGGTTTAGCCTCTACGATCTCATGGTTGATCAACTCTTGTAATACTCATATCATCAAGATCGTGTCCCCAGTGCCTATATAAGCAGGAAGTAGGGTATTACCTCCATCGAGAGGGCCCGAACCTGGGTAAACATCGTGTCCGCAGTCTCCTGTTACCATTAGCCTTAGACGCACAATTCGGGACCCCCTACCCGAGATCCGCCGGTTTTGACACCGACAATGATCTTGGGTAGGGCGTACAGGTCAGGCCTATGACCCTACCCCAGGTCTATATCCTCATCATAAGCCCCCGAATAGAATGAGGTCCAAGTGGAAAGAAGGTGGAAATTGATCTTGCCTTGACTGTTGTGCTCCATTAATACTCGAGTTGGACTGGAGGCCCATGTTGAAACTGCAGCTTCGTTTCAGTCGCCTCGATCAATTCAGTAGGTCGTCGAGTGGGTTTGCAACACCACCCCGTCGAGTGTTACTTTCGTCGCAAAATCTTCAGCGCGATTGGTTACAGCGTGTCCCGGATTTCACGGGATTCAAAATTTTGGGGAAGTGTGTGAGGCCGGGCGCGCCGCAGTGAGTGCGATGGATAGACAAGGGCGCGTCAATCTCCACACCACCTTTTTAGCCACGTACTAAGAGCGCGATGGTTGTGGTATTTGACAAGATCGCTCGGGCCCACGCGTCAGCGACTCGGAAGCGGCTCTTTATAAGGCATCGGGCTGAGGCGTTCGCACTGTGCGCATCCATCCTCCCCCTATATCCTCTGGTTCCCCGCTGCTCCCTTCTCCTCTGCTCTCGACACCGCTGCGCCACTACCATGGTGAAGGACAAGACGGCGACGCTAGAACATGCGAAGAAGGCGACAGGGGCGGCGAAGGGCAAGAAGACAGCTCGGGGGTCGTCATCTAGGTCCGGGCTGCCGGCGGTTTGGATCCAGGGTGATTGGATCCGATCTCCGCTCCGGCCAGAGGACCTGGAGGAGCTAGCCGACTCCGGTCTGATTGTTAAGGGAGCTGTGAGGCTGTCGAAGGGGGAGACGGAGCCTCAGCCGCGACAGGGTGAGTGAGTTTTGCTCACCACCCATGTCGACCGAGGTTTCTCCCTTCCTCCGCACCCTTTCTTTAGGGGTTTCTTGAAATTTTTCGGAGCTCAGCTCCATCACTTTTCCCCCAACACAATTACATATGTCACCGCGTTTGTGTCCATGTGCGAAAATTTCCTGGGCTGTCGACCGCACTGGGGTCTTTTCAAGCACATCTTTACAATCCGCTCCCAATCGATAAAGAAAGCCAATTCGAGTGACGAGATGATGCACGTGATCCAAATGTGCGGTGGTTTGGGGATCCAGAGGACAAAACAGAGTGCTTTCCCTTCCATGACACTTCCCGAGTCGGTCAGGGGCTGGCAGTCGACCTGGTTCTACTGCTAGGACATTACGACTCCCGGTCACTCGACCGGTCTTCCTCCCTTATCTTTCGGTCATGCCCAGCAACCTTCTTCGTTGAAAGTGACGACCGCCGAGAGGGTGGAAACGGACATGTTGGTGGAGAGAGTGATCCAGTTGATTAATCAGGGTGTAACCGGCATGGACTTGCTGGAGGTGTTTCTCAGTCGACGGATCCAGCCGCTCCAGGCTCGTGACCATCCGATGTGGATGTACTCTGGAGCCAACAACACTGCTCGGTTCCATCCAGAGGAGGTCACAGCCGCGACGGTGGCCCAGTGGCTAAATGGCATTACAGGGAGCAAGGATAGCCCCAGAGGGGCCAGGAGAGTCGACCCATTCAGCACCAACAACCATCCAGACAAGGTTCGATCTTTTGCTACCGACTGTACTCTTGTATGTCTTGCATCTGTATCTGAATCTGACTAACGTTTGTTTGGCTCTTTGTCTTGTAGATTTATACTGAGATGTACTCTAGGCCCAATGGTGCACAAGCTCTGGAGCAGGACCAAGAGGGAGAGGACAGCGCAGAAGAAGGTGGTGATTGGCAGTCTCTAGAGGACGACGACGAGGAGGAAAGCGATGAGTCGGACAATGACGAGGCAGTCGACTCACCACCACGCTCAGAACATCAATGTAAGCAATCCCACGATCCAGCGGGCGGGCATGGCAAGGTTGCAGCTCCAAGCAGTCAAGCACAGAAGCACGCTCGGACTTCAACTCCGGAGCTGGCGGAAAAGGTTGCCAAGTAACCCAAGGTTGAGCCCTAAAAAGCTCAAAAGACCTTGCCCAAGATCAAAATGGATGTGCCTGTCGCCTCTTGGTGAGTGCTCTATCTTCTCGTGTTTCCTTCTTCCGATTGATACTTCTGTTTTTATCGAGTGGATTATGAAATTTTTCAGCCCTGTAGCTTCTGCATCTCACATGGATGTTCACAAGGCCCCAGGGGACGAGGAAACCGATGACACGGCCACTTCCAGAGCTGGTAGGCCCTTTCCAACTCAAATTTATTCTGCCAATTAATTCGTTCGTCGATTGAACTCTTGGGATTGTTTTTGTTGCGGCTCTGCGGAATGTCATTACCCTTCTGGACGACGAAGAAGATGTGCCTCTGAGAGAGAGAAGAAGGAGGGGCAGGGCCTCAAGCGGGAAGGCGACCGAGGGGCAGGTGCTTGAGCCAGTGGTCAAGTGATCCGGAGATCTGGCTCAGACCAGTGTCACTTTCGCCAATCCGCTGTCGACTGACCGACCATCGGGGTCGACTGCTTAGGCCCCTGCCGCTCTAGTACTACTCCATGCATCCGATCCCATGGCTGCTTCGACTGCATTGCCGTCATTGCTCTTTGCTGCATATCAGACTCCTGATGATCCGCTGAGTGCTGCTACGGAGTCTCTTCTCTAGGTGAACCTACAACACCACTACTGATGGAGCAGATGAAGGTGGTGCATGAGGCCAGTCAGGTCACCTACAACACCACTACTGCTCTGCAAGCGAATGTCAAGGTTAGTTGATCTCCGACTGATCTCTTCAGTAGTGATAGTTGAAGTTGTCGCTTCACTGCCCATACGATGTCCTTGGATGAGCATTTTGTAACCTATTATGTGCAAGTATGAGTCTGGATTTCTGATCCAACCACCCATTGGGGTGTTTCTATAGTCAAACTAAACAGCTTTTCCACTTGAGTAGACTAAGTTGAGTCGAGTGTTTTTCTGAACCAGTGGGGGCACACATAGTGCACCCACTGGGTGTAGTTCCCGAGACCGCGGTCGACTGCTGGTAGTCGGCTAGGGTCGGAGAATCGCTCCTTTTTTTACTCATGCTGGGCAGACCATGTCGAGTGTAAGAACCGTACCAGTGGGGGCACGCCAAGTGCACCCACTCGGTGTAGTCCCAAAGACTACTGTTGAATGTTTGATTCAGCGGTAGTCTTAGAGCAACTTTCACTGAGACTGACTTTTGTTCCTATCGACTGACATATCGCTTTTGCTGACTGTAGAAGTCTTGTGATCTTGGGGCTCAACTTTCTGAGCTGGATAAGAAGCAGATCAGCATCAACCTTGATCTGGAATTGGCTAAGAAGAACCTCAAAAATGCCCTGGACGAAACAGCTATCATGGGAGGTAACCACTCGTCAACCTTTCACCTTGTGATTCTCCCTTTCTTTTTTCCAGCCTCTTTGAACCGAGTGATTCCACTCGAACAGATGTGCGTAGTGAGAACCGTCAACTTCATGCTCGTATGAAGAATGTTATTTCTTTAGAGAAAATGAAGTAGGCGCTGGAGGAGAAGGATCTGGATCTTGCTGCGGCCCAGAAGGAGGCGCGAGAGAAAATAGCACTTGTGGACAAGAAGTTGGCTTCAGTCGGCAAGTTGGAATAAGAGACTGCAAAACAGAAGAAAGACAAGGAGATCTTGACTGATGAAGTGGGGAACCTGAAAGCCAAGAAGGGCGAGCTGGAGTCTTATCTGGGGCAGCTTGCTGCGAAGTTGGTCTTCAAACTTGAAGGTATTTCCTATTGTTCAACTGGTTTGTGATGTCGACTGACGTGCCTTGTTAAACTGTCGATTCACTGTTTTTCCAACTACGCAGAACTTTGCCAAGATTTTGAAGCAGAAACTGGGTGGGTCAAGACAGGTCTCGATCCCATAAACTGTCCAGTCAAAGATGACATTGTGATGAATGTGTTACGGTTGGAGTCTCGCTTGGACAGCGCTATGGACTACCTCACTCGACTGAAGGCCGCGATGATGCGGGTTGATGCTGAACTTTGGCCTCAAGCGGAGCTCTCGCAGGATCTCGAGTCTCTGATGGCTCGACTGAACCAAATTCCTGGTCGAGTGCAGGAATGGAAGAAGTCATCTGCGTGCTGTGGTGTTGACGTTGCTCTCTTGTTGGTCCGAGTGCACTGCAAGGACGTCAAAGAAGACAAGCTGGCGGCCCTCAAGGTTGCCAACACAAAAAAGCTCACTTTCCAGTCTTTCATCGACACCTTCCTTGACGCCGCCACTCGCATCACAGACAGCATCGACCTTGATAGTTTATGTGATCCAGCGAGTCCTTCTCTGGCCGAGTGAATGAAACATTATGTCCCACCTTTTATTTGCCTCGGGATGCCGAGTGGTTATGTAACCGCTAAACTCTTTCAGGCCTGATGCCTGTGCACTTCTGCCCGTCATAGTTCTGAACTTTTGCGGGATTTATCTGAACTTTGTTTTCCTTGAATATCATGGTCTTGCTTTTGTTACTTCTGAATGTTTTTCGATTCTGAATGAATTTGTCCTTTTCACTCAACGACGAGTGGCTATGATGATGTGTTTAGTCGACACCTCATCGTCCTTGTAGATCGAGATAGAGCACACATTGTACTTGTGACGTAGCTCAGACGTGGTGTTCAGTCGACACGTCGTCGTCCTTGCGGATTGGGATGGATCACACATTGTACTTGTGACGCAGCTCAGACACGGTGTTCAGTCGACACCTCATCGTCCTTGCGGATCGGGATGGAGCGCACATTGTACTTGTGACGTAGCTCAGACACGGTGTTCAGTCGACACCTCGTCATCCTTGCGGATCGGGATGGAGCGCATATTGTACTTGTGACGCAGCTCAGACACGGTGTTCAGTTGACACCATGTCATCCTTGCGGATCGGGATGGAGCGCACTTTGTATTTGTGCCCCCGAGTTGGAGGAGTGCTCTCCACTCGGTATGTTTTTAACTTAGGTGATTATGGGGTCGCAGTTAAGCCCCCGAGTGGGAGGATTGGTCTCCACTTAGAATGTTTTTAAATTAGGCGATTACGGGGTCGCAGCTAAGCCCCCGAGTGGGAGGATTGCTATCCACTCGGAAAGTTTTTAACTCAGGCGATTATGGGGTCACAGCTAAGCCCCAGAGTGGGAGGATTGCTCTGCACTAAGAATATTTTTAACTGAGGCGACTACGGCATCGCTGCTAAGGCCCCCGAGTGGGAGGATTGTTCTCCACTCGGAATGTTTTTAACTCAGGCGATTACGGGGTCGCAGCTAAGCCCCTGAGTGGGAGGATTGCTCTCCACTTGGAATGTTTTTAACTTAGGCGATTACGGGGTCGCAGCTAAGCCCCCGAGTGGGAGGATTGCTCTCCATTCGGAATGTTTTTAACTTAGGCGATTACGGGGTCGCACCTAAGCCCCCAAGTGGGAGGATTGCTCTCCACTTAGTATGATTTTAACTTAGGTGATTACGGGGTCATAGCTAAGCCCCCGAGTGGGAGGATTGCTCTCCACTCGGAATGTCTTTAACTTAGGTGATTACGGGGTCACAGCTAAGTCCCCAAGTGGAAGGATTGCTCTCCACTCGGTATGTTTTTAACGTAGGCGATTATGGGGTCGCAGCTAAGCCCCCGAGTGGGAGGATTGCTTTCCACTCGGAATGTTTTTAACTTAGGCGATTACGGGGTCGCAACTAACCTTCTGAGTGGGAGGATTGCTCTCCACTCGGAATATTTTTAACTTAGGCAAATCGGATTCGCGACTAAGGCTCCCACTAGGGGATTTGGACAGAGATGATTATGGGGAACCGATCATTAAGATACTGTAAAAAGCTTGTCTTTGGTAAGCAAACTAAAATACTCTTATTACAACTCGTCGGGTCGAGTGATCTATGTGTAGAAGTGGCGGAGCAGCTCTGCGTTCCACGCACGTGGCTTGTCCATCTTCTTGGCTACGTTGTAGATGTGGTAAGATCCGTTGTGAAGCACTTTGGTGATGATGACGAGACATTCCCAGGCCGGAGCAAGCTTGTGAGGCCGTTTCAGATCAAGTCGGAGCACCAGGTCTCCTTCCTGGAACGCTCGACCAATGACATTTGGAGCATGGAATCGATGCAGATCTTACTGATAGATGGTCGATCGAATCAAAGCCATCTTGCATTCCTCTTCTAGGAGATCAATGGCGTCTTCTAATGCTTTTTCTACTTCGTCTTCTGAGAATAGTTCCACTGGGGGAGCATTGAGCAATAAGTCACTCGGAAGGACAACCTCAACGCCGTACACCAAGAAGAATGGGGTTTGGTCAGTCGACCGATTTAGTGTTGTTCTCAGACCCCGCAAGATGGATGGTAACTCAGTAACCCAGGCTCCAGCAGCGTGCTTGAGGTCACGCATTAGTTGGGGCTTTAACCCTGGGAGGATCAAACCATTTGCCCTTTCTGCTTGTCCATTCGACTGCGGGTGTGAAACGGACGCATAGATCACCCAAGTGCCTTGGGACGCACAGAATGCCTTGAACTCATCGGAAGCAAAGTTGGAGCCGTTCTATGTGATAATGTTGTGGGGAACTCCATATCTGAATATCAACTCCTTGATGAAACTGACAGCAGTGCCTGCGCCAAGGTTCTTGATGGGCTTAGCTTTGATCCACTTGGTGAACTTGTCGACTGCTACAAGAAAATGGGTGAAACCACTCGTGCCGGTCTTGAAGGGGCCAACCATATCCAATCCACAAACTGCAAATGGCCAGACGAGTGGAATAGTCTTCAAGGCAGACACGGGTTTGTGGGACATGTTGGAGTAGAACTGGCAGCCTACGCACTTGTCCACTATATCCTTTGCCATCTCGTTTGCTCGAGGACAGTAGAATCCTGCTTGGTATGCTTTGGCCATGATGGTTCGGGAGGACGCGTGGTGACCACAGATCCCCGAGTGGATATCATTTAGGATCATTCGACCTTCTTCTGGGGTGATGTAGCGCTGAGCCACTCCTGTGACACTTTCTCTGTAAAGTTGTCCTTTTATTACTATGATGGCTTTGGGTCGACGGACTATCTGGCGGGATTCATCCTCATCCTCCGGGAGCTCCTTCCTCAGAATGTACGAAATGTACGGTACTATCCAGTCGGGTGTGATCACCAAGACCTCCATGATCAAGTCGACCACAGCTGGAATCTCAATCTCAGTTGGGTTGGTTGAACTTATCGGTTGCGGGGGCTCTTCCTTGAAGGGATCCTCTTGTACTGACGGGGTGTGGAGATGATGCAAGAACACATTGCTGGGGACAGGCCTCCAAGTGGAACCTATCTTCACCAGGTCATCAGCAGCTTGATTCTTGATTCGTGGTATGTAGTGGAGCTCTAACCCCTCAAACTTCTTTTCTAGCTTTCTCACTGCGTTGCAATAACCAGTCATTGCGGGACTCCGGACATCCCATTCCCTCATTACTCAATTAACCACTAAATCTGAGTTGCCATAGACCATCAAGCGCCAGACGCCGAGTGAAATGGCCATGCGCAACCCATACAATAGTGCCTCATATTCAGCTTCATTGTTAGAAGAATCAAAGTGAATCTGGAGCACAGAACTGAGCTTGTCTCCTCATGGGGACACTAAGACCACTCCTGCGCCAGAGCCATTTAAGATCTTGGATCTATCAAAGAACATGGTCCAATGTTCTGACTGGATTTGAGTCGGCTGTTTTGTTTTGTCCACTCTGCTAGGAAATCTGCAATTGCTTGAGACTTGATGGCCTTCTTTTCCTCAAACTTGATATCTAATGGAAGAAGTTCAATCGACCACTTTGCCACTGGACCAATTGCATCTTTGTTATTTAAAATCTCTGACAATGGAGCATCACTGACGACTGAAACTGAGTGATCAGAAAAATAATGTGCAACCTTATTCATGGTTAGGTAAATCCCATAAACAAGCTTCTGATAATGAGGGTATCTTTGCTTGGAAGAGGTCAAGACCTCTGAAATGTAATAGACTGGGCGCTGAACTTTGAAGGCTTTGCCTTCATCTTCCCACTTGACCGTGAGCACTGTGCTGACAACTTGTCCTGTGGCTGTGATGTAAAGCAATAGAGGCTCTTTACTGACTGGAGCAGCAAGCACTGGCTGGGTGGAAAGCAGGGCTTTGAGCTTGTCAGACTTCTTCATCAGTCAGTAAAGAGGCAGTGTCTTTTCACCGAGGCGTGAGATAAATCGACTCAATGCAGCCAAACAACCAGTAAGTGTCACATCCCTGGTCCTGTTATGCACTAGGCTAGACTTCATGTGTGCAACATGTTTAAATTGTATGAAATTTGAAATGGGGATGACCAAGCCCTAGCACCAAAGCATTGCAAATAGGTTCAACTTCAAAATATTTTCAAAGAACCCAAATTGGTTTGCAAAAATGTTCATGATCACTGGAAAAGGGTGAAAACCATATCCAGAGATGATGGATATTTTTCCAAGACATTTTTGGATTTTTGAATAAACCATATTGTATTTGACTTTGGGCATTTGAATACTATAAATAATTTAAATGTTCAAATAAATGTTGGAAATTGTTAAGGGTCACTGAAATAATTCAGAAAGCACCCATAATTATTTCTAGGATTTTATAAAATGATTTGATATTTTAAATCAAATCAAAAACAAATTGCAGAAATAGAAAAGAGAAACAGAACAGAAATAAAAGAGAGAGAGAGAAGGACTTACCTGGCGCTTACCTGTCCAGCCCAGCCGGCCCAGCTCCCCCACCTGGCCGGCCCAGCCCACCTCCTCCCCCTTGTCATCTTCCTCCTCTGCCAGGAGGACGAACAGAGGCGAGGCGTGGCGCGCGCCCGAGAGGCCTCGGCCACCTCCTGCTTGCCATCCCGCCCCGGATCAGCTAAGGATGCCACGACCCCCCTGGAACCCCCTCGTCCGCTCCCCTGCCTCCCTGCTCTCTCCCTCTCACTCCCCTGCTCTTTTTCCCCTCATGGCCGAAGCCGCCATGGCCACTCCGCTGAGAAACACCGCGGCCAGCCACTCCCTCTCTCCCTCTCCGTGTTCCCGAGATCCGTATCGCCTCCAGCGTCATCCTCGCCAAACCAAGCATCACCGGAAGCCCTGCAATGCCGGCACCATCATCTTCTTCTTCCTCGGGCACCGAAGGCCGTCATCGACGATTCGTCACCGTCGTCGCTTCCCCGAGCTCGTTGACCATCTCGACGTGACCACTGTGAGCTCATGATCCGTTTCCCCCTATTACCGCACTCGATAGCGCTCTATAGTCGCGTATGTCGCCGAGCCCGAAAGCTCACCACCGCCGGCCATGTCGCCGTCGTGGCTACAGACGCCGTAGCTCGTGCCTGGGCGCGTCATAGTACTCGGTTTGCTCCCAGGAGATGACCCCGACCACCAGCTGGACCTGCCATGCACCAGAACTCCGAACCCGCGCTCGCCCGAACTCCGGTCGCCGCCGCGGGCCCCGTTCCGGTGAGCTCGGGCCACCTCAGCCCCTGCCGTTTGCACAGATGGATGCGGGCGACTCCCAGCTCCACGTAGACGCCCTCATCCGCCCCTTTGGTCGCCGGAGATGCAAACCCGAGCGTCTCCGCCGCTCTGCTTGGTCGTCGGCGGCTAGCCGCCGGTGTGTCCGACGTGGCCGCGTGATTAGTGTTAATTACGGCCAGCTAACACCCCCCAGAGCCACTGACAGCCGGGCCCCACGGCCTAACCAACCGGCTAACGAAAATAGATTAGGGTTAATCTAATTGCAGTGGCCCCACGCGTTAGTTTTGACCGCGCTGACGTGGCCGTTGACTGGGCCCACATGTCAGCGACACAAACCAGTCTGAGACACTGACGTGTGGACCCCACACGTCAGGTTTGACCCTGACCGACCCCTGTTGACTTGCTGACGTCATGCCAACGTCATGCTGACGCAGTAATGTTTTCTGGATTTAATTTAATTCTGAAATTCCAGAAAATTGTAAAAACTTCTAAAATTCATAGAAATTCAACCGTAACTCCAAATTACATAATTTATATATGAAAAATTATAAGAAAAATTCAAGGAAGCCATCTGTACCATTTTCATGCATGTTAGAACAACTTATCACTACTGTTTAGGACAAATGAAGTGAATGACATTTAAATAACCACATATGGAGTTTGAATTTGAATCTTGGATTCAAACCAACTTCATTTAATCTGGTTTTAGGTGCATTAGCCCAAAACACATTCATATTGCCATGTCATAGCATGCATCATATTGTGCATTGCATTGATTGTGTTCCCTTCTGTGTTGCCGGTATTTGTCCCCTCTCGATAGACGTGATACCGATGATGTGATCGTTGACACTGATGAAGACTCAATGTTATCTTCAGAAGTGCCAGGCAAGCAAAACCCCCTTGTTCATTCCGATACAATCCTACTCTCTCGCTCCTGCTCTCTTTTAATGCATTAGGGCAACAACGATTCATCTGTTACTTGCTGCGGTAGCTGAACCCCTTTATCCTCTGCATGACCTGTCATTCCACTGTAAATAGATGAAACCCACTAGCATGAGTAGGAGTTGTTTGAGCCCTGATGTGCCTACTCATTTATGTTTGTTTGTCATGCCTACTACTGCTTAGAGTTGAGTCGGGTCTGATTCCTCGGGGATGAATCAGAGGCGTGTGAACCTGTCCTACAGTGTGTGAGCTAAGTGTGTGAATATGATTTGGTAAAGGTAGCGGTGAGAGGCCATGTAGGAGTACATGGTGGGTTGTCTCATTGCAGCCGTCCTCAGGAACTGAGTTCTGTGTTTGTGATCCATGATTCAGCTACTACCACGCATTGGGCCCGAAACCAATGGACCCTCTCGGCTTCTTGATCACCCTTGTCCTCTGTCCAGGAGTTGCAAGTAGTTTCTGGTGTTTGTAGTATGCTGGAGGCCGTGCGCAGCGCTGACCGTAGGGGTGGGCTGTGATGCGGTAGGTACGTGGCACGGTGTACCGGATGCCCGTTTGGTATCTCGGGAACCCTGTTCACATCGTTTGGGGCTGTGAGCGAAACTCCGGCCGGATCTCCTCATGGATGGAACCCGAATAGGCGATAAACCTGGACTAGAGACTCGAGTGTTTAGGCAGGCTGTGGCCGACACCCACGTTGGGATTCCGCTTGAAGGTTGCCGAGTACATGTCGTGTAAACGGCGGTAAGTGGTGAGAGCGTGTGTGAAGAAGTACACCTCTGCAGGGTTAACATCATCTATTCGAATAGCTGTGTCCGCGGAAAAGGACTTCTGGGTTGCTTATATCAGTTCATAGACAAGTGAAAGTGGATACTCTAAAATACGCAAGATAAGCATGAGTGCTATGGATGGCGTTCTCGTAGGGAGACGGGAGCGGATCCATAGTGGTGTATTGATATGGTGAATATGTGGACTCGTGTGCGCCACCTCAAAAGAGTTACTTGCAGTCGTAGTTCAGGATAGCCACCGAGTCAAAGCTGGCTTGCTGCAGTTAAACCCCACCATCCCTTTGTTGATAATGATGCATATGTAGTTAGCTCTGATGTAAGTCTTGCTGGGTACATTTGTACTCACGTTTGCCTATTTTATGTTTTGCAGAGAGATTTCGGTCTCGCTAGTAGTTCCACGTGGACTTCGACGTTTAGCTTGATACCTCAGCTACGATCTTGTGCCCTCGGCAGGATCTGGTAGATAGTCAGGCTTCTCAGCCTTTTTCATTTATAGATGTCTGTACCCAGACATGATAGCTTCCGCTTGTGCTTTGACTTGTATGCTCTGAGTGTTGGGTCATGAGACCCATGTTTGTAATATCTCGCTCCTCGGAGCCTATTGATTAAATACTTGAGTCGTAGAGTCATGTTGTGATGCCATGTTGTATTTGCACATATCGAGCATATTGTGTGTATGTTATTGAAATGCTTGGTATGTGTGGGATCTGACCATCTAGTTGTTTATCTTTAGTAGCCTCTCTTACCGGGAAATGTCTCCTAGTGTTTCCATTGAGCCTTGGTAGCTTGCTACTGCTCCGGAACACTTAGGCTGGCCGGCATGTGTCCTTCTTCGTTCCTGTGTCTGTCACTTCGGGGAAATGTCACGCGATGAATACCGGAGTCCTGTTAGCCCGCTACAGCCCGGTTCACCGGAGTCCTGCTAGCCCAGTGCTACAGCCTGGATTCACTCGCTGATGACCAACACGTTCGATGCTGGGTCATGGATGCCTGTCCCTGTAAGTCTGTGCCACTTTGGGTTTACGACTAGCCATGTCAGCCCGGGCTCCTTATCATATGGATGCTAGCGACACTGTCATATACGTGTGCCAAAAGGCGCAAACGGTCCCGGGCAAAGGTAAGGCGACACCCGTGGGAATACCGTGCGTGAGGCCGCAAAGTGATATGAGGTGTTACATGCTAGGTCGATGTGGCATTGAGTTGGGGTCCTGACAGCGTTGGTATCAGAGCTTGACTGCCTGTAGGATTACCAAGCCAAACTGGTCGAAGTTGAGTCTAGAAATTCTTAAGTTATATAAGGGAATTGATTGTGGGATGGAACGTAAGGCTCTTTTTACTCCTTATACCTTATGCCTTCTGATCTGAGTCATCTTATCTTTCCTGTGGGGATTAAGAACTAGGCTATCTCTTCTTTCTATCAGGATCACGTGTTACTAATCAGTGGACTTATAAGATTGTTGGATTTAAGTCTCAGTTCAGTTCCTACTATTTCTGTATGTTAACTGTTGATCTCCAAACCTTGATATTGTGCTTCTGAGTGGTTATGCCACCATTTTTGTGAATGTCTCAAATCTCTTCTGAGCATTTACAGCCGTTATGCTGTCCGAGTCATCCCAGGTTTCTAAATAGTCTGATGCATTTGCAAAATCCTTTCCCTCTGGTTTCGATGCTCCTTTATGCCAGCTCAATCACACTAATTGTTGAGTTGAGGTATTCTATTGCCTCGACCTTTATGTTGGAGTTATTATTATGACCCTAGGTGTCTCAGGGGATCATCTAGTGGGCTAGCCATGATTTGTGTCCTAGTGTGATGATTCTAGCCATCATTCTCATAAGCATCCCGTGATGCTACTTAGTAGTAGGTATTCTATTTCTGGGTTTTGAACCCGAGATTCACTCTACCTACTTCATGTTGATAGTAATTGCTAGTGCCTTTAGGATATTAGTAACTTTGCGATAGTCCTCGAGGTTCGTGGTACATCCTTCTTCCAAATACCATGAACTACTTATGGCAGAAGTTCCTCGTTGAACTGAAATATCACAACAGGATTATTTTTGATGAGTTCTCCATGCTATATTGCGACTCTGCCAGCTCAACCTTTCTGCATGGGTTATCCGGAAGAATTATGTTGATCTCGCTCGACATACTAATCTATGCATCCACAACTCAGAAAGTTATATGTTCCTTTGAGTTGTCCCTCTTTAGTTGTCTACTGACCTTCGTCTATCAATTGACAGTCAAGAGTATGCATGCATTCGTTTATCGATGCCTATTACTCTTGTGGTCCGTCAAGCCATTCTATCGCAGAATGACTAGGAGAAACAAACTCCAGTACCCCTTCCATATCTAGGATTGGGTCAAAATAGTTGTATTCCGCAGATCAAATGCCAATCCAGCTTTTGGTTTTGTTCTACCTTGGAGTATTACCCCCTTTATGTCAGAATTGTCATGAGAACTGCACCAACTCTCATGAATTTTGACGTAGTGATACTTCTCACCATCATTAGTCATTCCTCGGCCCTCGTGTTGATGCAACCGGAATACCGACAAATGAATTGTGATGTGTGAAATCAATACTCCCAGCAACCTCGTTGCTTGGTAGTTAAATGGACGATAACCTCATTCTTAGCGTGTTGGTTTTTGAATCATCTTTCTAAGACTGATCGTGCTACCTAGTCCTTATTTCTGGTGCACTCTCCGATCAGTGAGTTAGGATAGTGCCAATCCTTGCTTATTTGATCATATCGTCTTGCCCTGAAAAGTAAGATTGTTCTCGAGCTTAGTAACATATCGGTGGTTCATGATATTCCAAATTTCTTCTCGGAAGTATCACCAGGTTGTCGCCTGACCGCTATGTTGATCTCGTGATCAAGTTGGGTTCTTGTGAACCACCTTCTTTCCAAGAATCGGTGTTAGATATCCCTGAGCTAGTTGGTTAAGCTAGACAACAACTTGGAGAGTTGGAAGATAAAAGCTTGCCTGACTTAGTTCATTCCAAAGGGATATTCTTGTGTAGTGTGTGTTGAAGAAAGGTGATATCTTCATCGATTGGTCCCTGTGATCGATTGTTGGATCTATTATCTTACCCGAACCCTTGTTTGAGTATGGGCTATCGTCAAATCAAATCAGTACCAACGATGCTCGCAATGTTGTCTTATTCGTGGTTGATCCCTCGAGCATACACCATTACATCTTTGGTCTGACCAATGCTATCACCGTGTTCACTTAACTATGGAATTCCTTTTAAAAGGAAACCCGGATGAATTGTTGTTGAGGCCATTGACAACATCCTTATCTCCTCCATGATTTTGTTGAACATTAAGCTAGTGTTGGAAATTTTTGAAAGCATTTGTTCATGCTAGCTCATGAAGCATATGTTTGGATGAAGGTAGTGACTTCCTTTAATTCATGTGCATCTGATGCAAGTTGCCGCCGTGGATTCGAGAAAGTCAATGTTGCTTTCTTTGGAATCATTCCAAATCAGTCATGCACACGTGCGAAGAATGCTGTGGTTTGAAGACTTGCAACCTTCAATCTATATGTATCCCTAGCACACCAAGCCACTGATTGATTTGTTCAAGGAGAAGGAGTTCCTTCATAAGAGCTAATCCGGACTTATGTAAGGACTTCGATACCCTCGTTGATGGTTCCACCTCCTGAACTCGGTAGTGTTTTATTGTAAGACTACCATGTGGGCATGCTTGTCTGGGACAACGTGTTCACATGTTTGTAGCAGAACCAGCTCATGTTTTGGAGCTTGCTATCGTAGTTCATCTCCCGAGAATCCTGCAACGTCATCTCGTCGATTTGTGTTGCAAACTTTCATTTTTCTTCCTAGACTCGATGAGCATGGAATATCCTGACACCAACCAGATCTGAATCTCAGGCAGATATGATGGTTGGAACATTTCCCCAAGAACTATAATATTGGTCTCTCGATAACCGATAAGGTGGATGTCGTGGCCAACACACCCAGCCGGAAGACGTCTTGTTGTAGTATCTTGATTTGAGGAAGTTGGCCACCTCCCCATAGGGATTTCGTAGGATTTACTCCCTAGTTGCCCTATGGATTTCTGTGTTCCGAAGTCCGACCTTTTTACTTGATGTTCTAGATATCAAACCATATCTATGAATGGGTTACACTAGCACGTCAAGGAGAACATTAGAAGCGGAGTGCTAAATGTCTCTCGGTCGATCATCCAGATCTTGTTCCTTGGCTTCGCCAAGGGTGAAATCTTAGAAGGTGTTATCTTCCTTTGCATCTGCATCCTCCATCACCATTCATCATGGTAGTAGGTTGTGTTGCCAGGATCCTTGACACGGATGTTGGTAAAACCTTGATGATTGTGGAAATGCTCCAGTTCTTGAGAGCACGCGCAAGTGCTAGGTTTGATTGTCGGCATTAATTGCATAGTGCTCTCAGTTTTCTCAGAAATTCTATGACCCTTTCAAACAGTGAATTCACTCTCTATTGTTGGGTTCTTCCCCAGTTACTAGAATCATTCCCAGCATTTGCATTTTGTTCCCAGCTTGCGCCACCAATGTGCCATTCTACCATGGGTCTCTTCCATTTCCGTTGATAAGCAAAAGTCATCCATTGCGTTGTCTTCAACAAGGTAATCCACATCATCCATGTCCGAGTATGCCATTCTACCGACCCCCTCCAAACGATCGTTGTGAATTGCCTTAGGCTGGTATGAAGAGTTTCAATGATCTTTGAATCAAAAGTAATTCTTTTTGCCACTTAAGGTAATAATCTACGAATCACCCTCCTCCAGGATGTTTCGTCGTGGTATCATGGCAACTCAACTCCTCGCTACGTTGACAATCGTTTACCACCTTCTTAAGTGTGGAATTGTTGTCCACCTAGTGAACCTTCGTCATCCGTTTCTTTCCACCCCTCTTGATGTGTATCTCGTGTCTCAACCCGAGAGATGGTCCTATGTCTCATTCCGTGAGTTGTTCGATCTTCGAGAAGATCGACCCTTCTAGAGTCTCCTTCTTCCCTCCATGTCATGTTGACAGGATTTCTCAGAGCAAGACTTCAAGACAATGATGGTGATCGAATCAACGTTCCTATGAAGTGCAACCTGGATCGTGAAGACTGTACTAGTTGCGTTCCCCCTTCACCTTACCCTACGCTTGAATCTCGGGACGAGATTTTTGTTTAGTGGGGGTGAGTTGTCACATCCCTGGTCCTGTTATGCACTAGGCTAGACTTCATGTGTGCAACATGTTTAAATTGTATGAAATTTGAAATGGGGATGACCAAGCCCTAGCACCAAAGCATTGCAAATAGGTTCAACTTCAAAATATTTTCAAAGAACCCAAATTGGTTTGCAAAAATGTTCATGATCACTGGAAAAGGGTGAAAACCATATCCAGAGATGATGGATATTTTTCCAAGACATTTTTGGATTTTTGAATAAACCATATTGTATTTGACTTTGGGCATTTGAATACTATAAATAATTTAAATGTTCAAATAAATGTTGGAAATTGTTAAGGGTCACTGAAATAATTCAGAAAGCACCCATAATTATTTCCAGGATTTTATAAAATGATTTGATATTTTAAATCAAATCAAAAACAAATTGCAGAAATAGAAAAGAGAAACAGAACAGAAATAAAAGAGAGAGAGAGAAGGACTTACCTGGCGCTTACCTGTCCAGCCCAGCCAGCCCAGCTCCCCCACCTGGCCGGCCCAGCCCACCTCCTCCCCCTTGTCATCTTCCTCCTCTGCCAGGAGGACGAACAGAGGCGAGGCGTGGCGCGCACCCGAGAGGCCTCGGCCACCTCCTGCTTGCCGCCCCACCCCGGATCGGCTAAGGATGCCACGACCCCCCTGGAACCCCCTCGTCTGCTCCCCTGCCTCCCTGCTCTCTCCCTCTCACTCCCCTGCTCTTTTTCCCCTCATGGCCGAAGCCGCCATGGCCACTCCGCTGAGAAACACCGCGGCCAGCCACTCCCTCGCTCCCTCTCCGTGTTCCCGAGATCCGTATCGCCTCCAGCGTCATCCTCACCAAACCAAGCATCACCGGAAGCCCTGCAATGCCGGCGCCATCATCTTCTTCTTCCTCGGGCACCGAAGGCCATCATCGTCGATTCGTCGCCCTCGTCGCTTCCCCAAGCTCGTTGACCATCTCGACGTGACCACTGTGAGCTCATGATCCGTTTCCCCCTATTACCGCACTCGATAGCGCTCTATAGTCGCGTATGTCGCCGAGCCCGAAAGCTCACCGCCGCCGGCCATGTCGCCGTCGTGGCTACAGACGCCGTAGCTCGTGCCTGGGCGCGTCATAGTACTCGGTTTGCTCCCAGGAGATGACCCCGACCACCAGCTGGACCTGCCATGCACCAGAACTCCGAACCCGCGCTCGCGCGAACTCCGGTCGCCGCCGCGGGCCCCGTTCCGGTGAGCTCGGGCCACCTCAGCCCCTGCCGTTTGAACAGATGGATGCGGGCGACTCCCAGCTCCACGTAGACGCCCTCATCCACCCATTTGGTCGCCGGAGATGCAAACCCGAGCGTCTCCGCCGCTCTGCTTGGTCGTCGGCGGCTAGCCGCCGGTGTGTCCGACGTGGCCGCGTGATTAGTGTTAATTACGGCCAGCTAACCCCCCCCCCAGAGCCACTGACAGCCGGGCCCCACGGCCTAACCAACCGGCTAACGAAAATAGATTAGGGTTAATCTAATTGCAGTGGCCCCACGCGTCAGTTTTGACCGCGCTGACGTGGCCGTTGACTGGGCCCACATGTCAGCGACACAAACCAGTCTGAGACACTGACGTGTGGACCCCACACGTCAGGTTTGACCCTGACCGACCCCTGTTGACTTGCTGACGTCATGCCAACGTAATGCTGACGCAGTAATGTTTTCTGGATTTAATTTAATTCTGAAATTCCAGAAAATTGTAAAAACTTCTAAAATTCATAGAAATTCAACCGTAACTCCAAATTAAATAATTTATATATGAAAAATTATCAGAAAAATTCAAGGAATCCATCTGTACCATTTTCATGCATGTTAGAACAACTTATCACTACTGTTTAGGACAAATGAAGTGAATGACATTTAAATAACCACATATGGAGTTTGAATTTGAATCTTGGATTCAAACCAACTTCATTTAATCTGGTTTTAGGTGCATTAGCCCAAAACACATTCATATTGCCATGTCATAGCATGCATCATATTGTGCATTGCATTGATTGTGTTCCCTTCTGTGTTGCCGGTATTTGTCCCCTCTCGATAGACGTGATACCGATGATGTGATCGTTGACACTGATGAAGACTCAATGTTATCTTCAGAAGTGCCAGGCAAGCAAAACCCCCTTGTTCATTCCGATACAATCCTACTCTCTCGCTCCTGCTCTCTTTTAATGCATTAGGGCAACAACGATTCATCTGTTACTTGTTGCGGTAGCTGAACCCCTTTATCCTCTGCATGACCTGTCATTCCACTGTAAATAGATGAAACCCACTAGCATGAGTAGGAGTTGTTTTAGCCCTGATGTGCCTACTCATTTATGTTTGTTTGTCATGCCTGCTACTGCTTAGAGTTGAGTCGGGTCTGATTCCTCGGGGATGAATCAGAGGCGTGTGAACCTGTCCTACTGTGTGTGAGCTAAGTGTGTGAATACGATTTGGTAAAGGTAGCGGTGAGAGGCCATGTAGGAGTACATGGTGGGTTGTCTCATTGCAGCCATCCTCAGGAACTGAGTTCTGTGTTTGTGATCCATGATTCAGCTACTACCACGCATTGGGCCCGAAACCAATGGACCCTCTCGGCTTCTTGATCACCCTTGTCCTCTGTCCAGGAGTTGCAAGTAGTTTCTGGTGTTTGTAGTATGCTGGAGGCCGTGCGCAGCGCTGACTGTAGGGGTGGGCTGTGATGCGGTAGGTACATGGCACGGTGTACCGGATGCCCGTTTGGTATCTCGGGAACCCTGTTCACATCATTTGGGGCTGTGAGCGAAACTCCGGCCGGATCTCCTCATGGATGGAACCCGAATAGGCGATAAACCTGGACTAGAGACTCGAGTGTTTAGGCAGGCCGTCGCCGACACCCACGTTGGGCTTCCGCTTGAAGGTTGCCGAGTACATGTCGTGTAAACGGCGGTAAGTGGTGAGAGCGTGTGTGAAGAAGTACACCCCTGCAGGGTTAACATCATCTATTCGAATAGCCGTGTCCGCGGAAAAGGACTTCTGGGTTGCTTATATCAGTTCATAGACAAGTGAAAGTGGATACTCTAAAATACGCAAGATAAGCGTGAGTGCTATGGATGGCGTTCTCGTAGGGAGACGGGAGCGGATCCATAGTGGTGTATTGATATGGTGAATATGTGGACTCGTGTGCGCCACCTCAAAAGAGTTACTTGCAGTCGTAGTTCAGGATAGCCACCGAGTCAAAGCTGGCTTGCTGCAGTGAAACCCCACCATCCCTTTGTTGATAATGATGCATATGTAGTTAGCTCTGATGTAAGTCTTGCTGGGTACATTTGTACTCACGTTTGCCTATTTTATGTTTTGCAGAGAGATTTCGGTCTCGCTAGTAGTTCCACGTGGACTTCGACGTTTAGCTTGATACCTCAGCTACGATCTTGTGCCCTCGGCAGGATCTGGTAGATAGTCAGGCTTCTCAGCCTTTTTCATTTATAGATGTCTGTACCCAGACATGATAGCTTCCGCTTGTGCTTTGACTTGTATGCTCTGAGTGTTGGGTCATGAGACCCATGTTTGTAATATCTCGCTCCTCGGAGCCTATTGATTAAATACTTGAGTCGTAGAGTCATGTTGTGATGCCATGTTGTATTTGCACATATCGAGCATATTGTGTGTATGTTATTGAAATGCTTGGTATGTGTGGGATCTGACCATCTAGTTGTTTATCTTTAGTAGCCTCTCTTACCGGGAAATGTCTCCTAGTGTTTCCATTGAGCCTTGGTAGCTTGCTACTGCTCCGGAACACTTAGGCTGGCCGACATGTGTCCTTCTTCGTTCCTGTGTCTGTCACTTCGGGGAAATGTCACGCGATGAATACCGGAGTCCTGTTAGCCCGCTACAGCCCGGTTCACCGGAGTCCTGCTAGCCCAGTGCTACAGCCTGGATTCACTCGCTGATGACCGACACGTTCGATGCTGGGTCATGGATGCCTGTCCCTGTAAGTCTGTGCCACATTGGGTTTATGACTAGCCATGTAAGCCCGGGCTCCTTATCATATGGATGCTAGCGACACTGTCATATACGTGTGCCAAAAGGCGCAAACGGTCCCGGGCAAAGGTAAGGCGACACCCGTGGGAATACCGTGCGTGAGGCCGCAAAGTGATATGAGGTGTTACATGCTAGGTCGATGTGGCATTGAGTCGGGGTCCTGACAGTAAGCTTCTGAACATCATGCACGTGCACTGGGTGCTTCATTTGGAGGATAGTGCCAATCTTCTCTGGATTCGCGTCGATTCCTCATTCGCAAACGATAAAACCGAGTAACTTTCCGCCGGGCACTCCGAATGTGCATTTTGATGGATTAAGCTTGATATCATACCTTCTTCGATTGGCAAAGGTTTCAGCAAGGTCAGTCAGCAGGTCGGAACCTTTGTGTTACTTAACCACTATGTCGTCCATGTATGCTTTCACATTCCGACTGATTTGAGTGAGCAGGCACTTCTGAATTGTGCGCATGAATATGGCACCAGCATTCTTGAGGACAAAGGGCATAGTAACATAACAAAAACACCCGAATGGGCTGATCAAAGTTGTCTTGATCTCATCGGGTCCAAACAGTCGGATCTGATAGTACCCGGAATAAGCGTCTAGGAAGGACAGTCGCTTGCACCCCCTATTGATGTGCTTGAAGTTAATACACATTCGAAGTGATTTGTCTTTCTTGGGAACCATAACGACCTTGGCGAGCCAATCGGAGTGGTATATCTCGCGGATGAACTCAGTGGCCAAAAGCCGAGCCACCTCCTCGCCAATTGCCTTTCTCTTCTCTATGGCGGACCGACGAAGATGCTCTTTGATAGGTTTTTCCTTTGGGTCGACTCTCAAACGGTGCTCAGCCAGTCCCCTAGGTACACCTGGCATGTCAGATGGCTTCCATGCAAAGATGTCCGAGTTCTCACAGAGGAACTGGATGAACGCGTCTTCCTATTTGCTGTCAAGGGTCGTTGATATATGGGTCAGAGCAGCATTGGGATCGGTCGGGTGGATGTGAACTGGCTTGGTCTCTCCAGCCGACCGAAATGCGGACTCCGAGGCAGGTCTCTTGGCACGCAGCAAATCACTCAGATCTGCAGTCTTCCGATACTCTTGAAACTCCGCAGGTGCCATCTGCTCATCTGCTATCTTTGCACCATCCTGAAGACAATCCTCTACTCTTTTCCGGTTACTGGAGACCGTTATCACACCTTTGGGGCCAGACATCTTCATCTTGAGGTACACATAACACGGTCGAGCCATGAAGCTAGCATAGGCAGGTCTACCCAAAATGGCATGATAAACACTCTAGAAATCCAGAGCCTCAAATGTTAACTTTTCTTTGCGGTAATTCTTCTCATTGACGAAAACCACATCAAGAGCAATCTGGCCGAGTGTATCGGCTTTCTCTCCTGGGATGACTCCATGGAACCTCATATTGCTCTCGCTGAGTTTGGACATCGGAATGCCCATTACTTTGAGGTCCTAAGCGTATAGGATATTGAGGCCACTACCACCATCCATCAGAACTTTGGTGAGTCGAGTGCCCCCAACAACTGCGTCGACCACTAGCGCCTGCCGCCCAGGGGTAGCTATTCATGGCAGGTGGTCTAACTGGTCGAATGTAATAGGGGTTATGACCACATCAAATACTTTGGTGTTGCCGGAGCGACCATGTTCACCTCTCTGATAATGACTTTCAGTCGACTTCTGCTCTCAACATTAGCAAAAATCACCAGAGTGGCATTAACATTGGGATATACACCATCCTCCTCTTCCTTGTCTTCCTCCTTATCAGAATCTTTATCCTTCTTCTTGGGCTGACTTTTCTTCTGGAAGCTCTAGATCAGGAGTTTACACTGTCGAGTGGTATGCTTGGGAAGGATCATATTGCCCTCTTCATCTTTTTTCATATGAATATGACACGGTAGATCCATCACGTCATTTCCATCTTGATCTTTTACCTTCTTGGTGTTCCAGGGCCCTTTGGGCTTCCCTTTGAACTTTCCTTGATTCAACACTGCGGCCTCGGTAGGGCCTGGTGCGTCAGCCTTTCGCTTCTGCATCCGACTGTAATTTCCTCCTTTGATGTCCTGTGCGACTGTTTTGTGCTTACCGCTTCAGAGTCGGTCTTCCTCTTTGCCGTTAGCGTACTTGGTGGTAATCTCCATCATCCGAGTCAGAGTCATATCTCCTGTCCGACCGAACTTCAAATTGAGCTCTCTGTAGCGAACACCTTCTTTGAAGGCACGGGCTGCTTGGTGATCTGACACATTCTCCACTGTGTGGTCCAGAGTGATCCATCTCTGGATATAGTCTCTCAAGTTTTCATTCGGTTTCTGCACGCAGTGTTGCAACTCTGGTAGACCAGTAGGTAAACACTCGGGCTAACTCATCCCTCGAATGTTCTGGTAAACACTCGGGCTAACTCATCCCAACTCAAAATGCTCCCGGGGGCAACATATTTAGCCAAGCTCTGGCAGAAGCTTCATGCATCAGTGGGAGGTGCTTCATGGCCACCTCATCGCTGCCGCCACCGATGTACACAACCACTCGGTAGTCCTCAAGCCAAGTGTCGGGCTTCGACTCTCCCATGAACTAGTGACGCCTGTTGCCAATCTGAAGTTATGGGGGATCTCAGCGGCCCTGATGGCTCGTCCGAAACACTCGGGACTAGACACGTGGACCCTGCTTCTGCTGGGCCTGTCTCTGGCTATCCCTTCTCTATATGCTTTTTTCTAGTCGACTAAGCCCTGAACAAGGACTGACCTTGCATCAAACCCAGGCTCTCTTGGGTCGATTGGAACCCTGCGGTCATTATCGTATGGATGCCTATCATCATACCTCCGGAGCGCGTACGACCCGCCCCTCGGAAGGGGCGAAGGCACTCGACGGTAGTTGTCACGGGCGTACTCACGATCATTATCTCCATGAGCTCTTCCTAGGTGCCGATCTTGGCGGTGCTCATGATCTCCTCGCCGCAAAGGTGACCTAGGTCTGTGTCACGCCCAATATGCGACCCTATCCAAAAGGAACTCGAAGGTCCCACCAAGGATAGACCCACATATTGAAACGCTTTTGCAAGGTGGATATCATTACATCAACATTACATAATAGATGGGGATACATACATAAGGCATACAATGCCACACGAATACAACATCACAATACATCAGAGCGTCATCCGACTATGGATGAAACATAACCAGAAACTCAAACGACATCCACCCTGCTAGCCCAGGCTGCCGAGCTGGAACCTATCCCCTGATCGAAGAAGCAGAAGAAGAACTCAACGCAAGCAAGCATCGCTCTCGCGTCATGACCATCGCAAAACCTGTACCTGCAACTGTTGTTGTAGTAATCTGTGAGCCACGAGAACTCAGCAATCCCATTACCATGGGTATCAAGACTAGCAAAGCATAAAGGGAAAGGAAGGGGTAAAGTGGTGAGGCTGTAGCTGCGACTAAGCATATATGGCGGCTAACATACGCAAATAAGAGCGAGAAGAGAGCAAAGGAACGGTCGTCAACTAGTAATGATCAAGAAGTGATCCTGAACTCCTACTTACGTCAAACATAACCCAGAAACCGTGTTCACTTCCCAGACTCCGCCGAGAAGAGACCATCACGGCTACACACGCGGTTGATGCGTTTTAATTCGGATCTGGTGACAAGTTGTCTACAACCGGACATTAACAAATTCCCATCTGCCTATAACCGTAGGCACGGCTTTCGAAAGATTATACCCTGCAGGGGTGTCCCAACTTAGCCCATGACAAGCTCTCGCGATCAACGAAGGAATAGACCTTCTCCTAGGAAGACCCGATCAGACTCGGAATCTCGGTTTACAAGACATTTCGATAATGGTAAAACAAGTCCAGCAAAGCCGCCCAATGCGCCGACAATCCCGATAGGAGCTGCACATATCTCGTTCTCAGGGGAACACCGGATGAGCAATCCGTACAACTAAAACCAGACCTCAAGTTTCCCTGAGGGGGCGCTGCAAAGGGCTCTAGTTCGGACCAACACTTAGACAAGCACTGGCCCGGGGGGGCTAAAATAAAGATGACCCTTGGTTGGCGGACCCAAGGGAAAGGATAGGTGGTGGTGAGGCAAATGGTAAAACCAAGGTTGGGCCTTGCTGGAGGAGTTTTATTCAAAGCGAACTGTCAAGGGGGTCCCATAAATCACCCGACCGCGTAAGGAACGCAAAATCCGGGAACATAACACCAGTATGACAGAAACTAGGGCGGCAAGAGTGGAACAAACCACCAGGCATAAGGCCGAGTCTTCCACCCTTGACCAAGTATATAGATGCATTAATAATATAAGAGATATTGTGATATCCCAACCAAAATCCTGTCCACCATGGAGCAATCTTCAACTTCACCTGCAACTAGCAACGCTATAAGAGGGCTGAGCAAAGCGGTAACATAGCCAAACAACGGTTTGCATAGGAAAGGTGTCAAAGGTTAGAGGTTCATGGCAATATGGGAGGCTTGATGAGCAAAAGGTAGGTAACGCAGCATAGCGATAGAACGAAGCAACTAGCATAGCAATGATAGTAGTGAGATCCAAGGTAGTGGTCATCTTGCCTGAAATCCCGCAAGGAAGAAGAACGAGTCCATGAAGAAGCCGAACAGATGAAGCCGAACCAAGCGTAGACGAACGAATCCTCACGATCGCAACGATACGGGAACTATCGAGAAGAAGCACACAACATGGTAAACACACCACACAAGAACAAGGCATGATGCACCACAAGCATGATGCATGACAAAGCTACATGAAGCTACTCATGGCAAGAGATGATGCAAACAAGAGCAACACATCAAGGCAAGTTTAAATGAGGCCGGGAACAACATATAACAATTCCGGTAAGTCCTCATATGCATATTTCGAAATTGGTCGAGATCTGAATAAACCTTATGTTCAAGTTGTTAAACAGCAAGTTAAAATGCACAAAGATGATCTACACGAGATTCTAGTCAAGTTACATATAAAGTTCATTTAGTTCGGAGCTACGGCCTAGAAGTTATGAGCAAAACAAGTGAAACATGGCATTGATGCAAAATGCATACAAACATCAAGCAAACACCTTAAACAAGGATGCAACATGATAATATGAAACTACATGCAAAACTAAGAAAGTTTCATATGGAGCGCACTCAAAACAGAGCAACGGTTCAACACACACACTATACAAGTTTAAAGGACAAGTTGTCCATAATAGCAACTAGGCATATCGCAAGCATCAAAACAACATGCTACAGCACCACAATATGAAAACAAAAGGCATGGGCATGATGTACAGGTAAAGCATAACAAAACATGAACACTGAGCAATCTCCAGAAATTACTAGAACATGCTCAAACACACATGGTAAGATTGCAAGTTATAACAATTTCAGACTTTGCAGAAAATAACATCAGGTTGCAATGTTTAGAGCTATCAAACAACATGTTACAGGAACTTATCATGGCAAACAAAGGCATGGCATGATACTACTAAATGCATAGATCAAAAGTCCCTTACTAACCATAAGCGAAAAAGGATCAGAAAATATGATGGCACCCACGTAAACATAGCAAGTTATATTACAGATTCATACATGGCAGAAACATAATTATGAAGGCATGTAGATGAGCTTGTGGAACTCACTACAGAGCAATACATGGCATGGCAAGGCACCCAACAGTAAGAAGGCATTTTGTGAAGCTAAGCATGGCGCTAGCAAGTTCATAGGGTGCATGGAACACTAGGAAAACACATGGCAACAACTGAACTTAATGTTAACAGGCTGACATCAACATTATCAAGCAAATTTGGAGCAAGATATGAACAATCTACAGCAAGCTATAAATGCAACCAGGGGCATGTATGGTTAGAGGATGACATGTAGATCAAAACATGTTTATAGAACATCTCTAGATTATGCATAGAATAATTAGTAGCGACATGTTTATATAGCATCACGAAATAACAGATTCAGCCTAGCAAGACAACAACATCATGTACCCTACTTAACAAGCTTGAATCACTAGCCACAAGTAATTGCATGACAAGATAAGCATAGCATGATCAAGAAGACATGTTTATGTAACCAACCAAGGCAAGAACAAGTCCATAGCATGTAAGGATCAATTACAACAACCTTGGCCAAATTGAATAACATGTAAACAATCTGCCAGGAAACATTTTGAAGCAAAAGTAGAGCACGAAAATGACATGCTAGACAACTCCATAATTACAACAAATGGCATGAATGGATAGACAATAACCATATTTTCAAAACACCCTTACTGAAGTATCTCAAAATATGCATGGATCTCTCTGTAGCGTCATGTTTACATGGCATCAAAATAACAGCAGAACAGGGACTAAAATGAGTAACATCACGATGCCTAGTTTGCATGCTTGTGCTAGTCACCATATTGATCAAAAAAATACATCGTAAGCACCTCTGTAAAGAAGACATAGCATAGTTCAAAACACATGAAGACATCAACCTCATAGGATGCACACATCAATCATGGCAAAAATGACAAAAGAGCTCGTTCTGTTAACAGACAGTAGAAAACATTATGAAGCACTCTTACAACAATGATTCAGGCATCAAGATGAGCTCAAATGAATATCATGCAATGGAATGAAATGATGTACTCTTCGAGACGAACAATTTCACATATTACACGCACAAAACGGAGCTACGGATGCAGAGATACAACAGGTCATACATGGCATGAAAATTACACAGATTTGGGGACTTAGACGAAAACAGAGGGGGAAAAGTCAACCTCGTGCACGGATATCGAGGATGGCCGGAGACCTCGCCAGAGTTGGATGGGGAAGGTGCCGGGGAGGCGGATCCGAGCCGGATCTCGCCGGATCCGGCAGGATCACGGCGAGGTGTGGCGCGGGGACGCGGTCAACGGGGAGGAGGCGCGGC
>NC_041391.1:89581992-89584375 GCF_002162155.2 Triticum dicoccoides | reverse complement strand
ATGTCCGACGCGGCGCGGAGGGGAAATTAGGGTTTCGGAGGTTTGGACTGCGGAATTTCGGGGGAGGGGCTATTTTTATAGGTAGAGGGAGCTAGGAGAGTCCAAATGTGGAGCGGTTGTCGCCCACACGATCGTTATCGAATGACCGAGAGCATGGAGGGGACTTAGGTGGGTTTTGGGCCACTTTGGAAAGGTGTTGGGCTGCAAAGAGAAGGGGGGGTTTGCGGTTACCCGGTTAACCGTTGGAGTACCAAACGACCTCCAAATGGCACGAAACTTGACAGGCGGTCTACCGGTGGTATACCAAGGCCGCTTGGCAAGGCTCGGGCCATTCCGAGAAAGTTTAACACCCACTCACGAAAAGAGAGAAGAGGGGGAACGCCGGAGGGCATAGGAGTGCCGGATTGCAAAACGGACAACGGGGAAAAGGCTCGGATGCATGAGACGAACACGTATGCAAAATGAAATGCACATGATGACATGATAAAATGCAACACGCAAGCAAATGACATGGCAACGACGGTGAATAACTGGCGGACACCTGCCGCATCGGATCGGGGGCGTTACAACACTCCTCCACTAACAAGAGATCTCGTCCCGAGATCTTAGGACCGAGACGGAAGGTAAAAAGAGATAAGGTGAAACAAGAACTCAAGAGAAGAAGCAAAAATCGAGAGCACTCGAGAAGAAGAGAGGAACGGCGAGAATGACGAGAATCGAAAACTCACAAAATTATATAGGCTATGAAACCACTCCAGTTAGAACGAGATAAGAAACGAATAAGACTGAAAGGATTTAGGCAGCACTCCGGCTGAAACATGGAAAGAAAAGAGCATGAGCTTCACCCAAAGAGATGGCACTTGACGAGATGAGCAATGCAATGCCTCCGGAAGAATTGAAAGAATTGAATGAAAAGAACTTAGAAGGAAGGATTGAACGGATTTGAATATCTGAGAAGAACGAAGAAATGCAAAACTCCAACTCAAAAGAATACGGAGAATTACTTGCACTTCGAGACGCGCGAAGAAAAGATATTTGAACTCTACCAACAAGAATCTTGATGAACACTTGAAGAATGAATTAAATCATGAAGAACCACCGTGAAGAACTCCGGTAACAAAAGGATGACGAGATAGAATGAAGGAAGAAAGAATAAAATGAGCCTTGCGATGATTTAGATGGAGGTTCCAACGAAATGGCTGAGGAAATTTGAACTCCGGAAAAGAAAAGATGAAACACTTGGAACTAGAATTTATTCACCAAGAACAAACTCCGAAGGAAGGGATTACTCACTATGAGGAAATAAGAATAAGATTTATTGTATGCTTATCCTTCATCAAATTAAATTGATGACAAGCAATGGATTTCACATACTACTTATTCTTCTTGAAAAGGATTGAGAAGTGACAGCACAAAACTTGAGAAAGTATCATGAACCACCGGTAGGGTTTTGAAAAGAACGAATGAATTAATATGATAATCAAGGAAAAAGAATCTGAAAGAACCACCATATGAAAATGACTGATGAAAGAGACTGAATCACTAGGGAGAATTAGAAGAACCAATAAGCAAGAGGGGATTTAGATGCAAAATAACGAAGAGATAATGTGCTGATCAAAGAACACTTGCACGAAGCACCGGGATAATTTAGAGGACGATAGATGGAATGATCAGGGCGAAGAATTCTTCTAGAACGATGGCCTCCGATGAAAAGAAACGGAAAAACAACTTCTGACATACTCCGGATGGGTAAGAAAGAATATCTGACAAACTAAAATAAATCGAGAGGATGATATGAAGCTAGAACCACGAATCTTCGAGAGAATGAACAAGATTTAAGAGGAACTCTTCTTCGGTCTTCAGATATCGACGAGAAACACCACAAAAATTACTGAGATACTCCGGAAGAATGAAAAGCAGAGAGGTTGAGCCAACCATGAAAAGAATTTGAAAGCGAACTTGGAGATGGCATAACTCTGGGGAAATAGAAGAGTCAGGTAAGATCCTGGGAAAAGACCTGTGGGTTAGGGCCCACTGAAGAGATAACACCGTTGAAAAGGATGTTGGACATATAGATGAAGCACCAGAACAATTGAAATATTTGAATGAGGTGACAACCTCGAATTAATTGGAACACAGACGAATCTTCTGAGATGTCTTGAACACTCCAGAATGATTGAATGGCGAGATGCAAATGAGCAAGGAAAACACTTCGAGGAAAAGGATATGATCAACCCGAAAAACTTGAATTGAGTTCACCGGAGAAGAGATGAAGAATGACGAACAAGACGAGAATTCACCGGTTGAAACAATTTACGAAAGACTGAAGAGGCTCCGCACAAATGAGATAGATGGTCGAGCGAGTCAGACTCCGAAACAGAAA
>NC_041391.1:89573146-89581462 GCF_002162155.2 Triticum dicoccoides | reverse complement strand
GGGAAAACAAATGCAACTTGGAAGGGGAAACCGACGAATATCTTGAAGAGGAAACACTAGTTGAAAGAAAGCAAAGGCTTCACACGAGTAGGATGGATACTCGATAACAGACTCCGGCTTCAAGAAGAAAAGGGGTGGGCGGGTGGGAAAGAAAACAACTGAGGATTGAACTTGACAAAGATGAAGAGGCTCGAGTCAACTTGATGAAAAATGCACCGGATGAAAGAGCTGAGGAACAACTACCGGAAAACCAACTGCGTGAACCTAAAGAAAAAATTTGAAGGGGAAGAGGAGTAATTTAGAACACCTATGTCAAGATTCCTTACCAGAGCGATGAAGGGGCAGAGGAGTAAAAAGAATTCCTACTCTCCGATATAACTAAACTCCAAAAATAGTTTTCTTCTAGACTCAACAACGGCCAAACTACACGATCAATCAAGGGGGGTCCTAGGGTCGGTCGAGGCTCTGATACCAACTTGTCACGCCCAATATGCGACCCTATCCAAAAGGAACTCGAAGGTCCCACCAAGGATAGACCCGCATATTGAAACACTTTTGCAAGGTGAATATCATTACATCAACATTACATAATAGATGGGGATACATACATAAGGCATACAATGCCACACGAATACAACATCACAATACATCAGAGCGTCATCCGACTACGGATGAAACATAACCAGAAACTCAAATGACATCCACCCTGCTAGCCCAGGCTGCCGACCTGGAACCTATCCCCTGATCGAAGAAGCAGAAGAAGAACTCAACGCAAGCAAGCATCGCTCTCGCATCATGACCATCGCAAAACCTGTACCTGCAACTGTTGTTGTAGTAATATGTGAGCCACGAGGACTCAGCAATCCCATTACCATGGGTATCAAGACTAGAAAAGCTTAAAGGGAAAGGAAGGGGTAAAGTGGTGAGGCTGCAGCAGCGACTAAGCATATATGGTGGCTAACATACGCAAATAAGAGCGAGAACAGAGCAAAGGAACGGTCGTCAACTAGTAATGATCAAGAAGTGATCCTGAACTCCTACTTACGTCAAACATAACCCAGAAACCGTGTTCACTTCCCGGACTCCGCGGAGAAGAGACCATCACGGCTACACACGCGGTTGATGCGTTTTAATTCGGATCTGGTGTCAAGTTGTCTACAACCGGACATTAACAAATTCCCATCTGCCTATAACCGCAGGCACGGCTTTCAAAATATTATACCCTGCAGGGGTGTCCCAACTTAGCCCATGACAAGCTCTCTCGATCAATGAAGGAATAGACCTTCTCCCAGGAAGACCCGATCAGACTCGGAATCCCGGTTTACAAGACATTTCGACAATGGTAAAACAAGTCCAGCAAAGCCGCCCGATGCGCCGACAATCCCGATAGGAGCTGCACATATCTCGTTCTCAGGGCAACACCGGATGAGCAATCCGTACATCTAAAAACAGACCTCAATTTTCCCTGAGGGGGCGCTGCAAAGGGCTCTAGTTCGGACCAACACTTAGACAAGCACTGGCCCGGGGGGGCTAAAATAAAGATGACCCTAGGGTTGGCCGACCCAAGGGAAAGGATAGGTGGTGGTGAGGCAAATGGTAAAACCAAGGTTGGGCCTTGCTGGAGGAGTTTTATTCAAAGCGAACTGTCAAGGGGGTCCCATAAATCACCCGACCGCGTAAGGAACGCAAAATCTGGGAACATAACACCGGTATGACGGAAACTAGGGCGGCAAGAGTGGAACAAAATACCAGGCATAAGGCCGAGTCTTCCACCCTTTACCAAGTACATAGATGCATTAATAATATAAGAGATATTGTGATATCCCAACCAAAATCCTGTCCACCATGGAGAAATCTTCAACTTCACCTGCAACTAGCAACGCTATAAGAGGGTTGAGCAAAGCGGTAACATAGCCAAACAACGGTTTGCATAGGAAAGGTGTCAAAGGTTAGAGGTTCATGGCAATATGGGAGGCTTGATGAGCAAAAGATAGGTAACGCAGCATAGCGATAGAACGAAGCAACTAGCATAGCAATGATAGTAGTGAGATCCAAGGTAGCGGTCATCTTGCCTGAAATCCCGCAAGGAAGAAGAACGAGTCCATGAAGAAGACGAACGGATGAAGCCGAACCAAGCGTAGACGAACGAATCCTCACGATCGCAACGATACGGGAACTATCGAGAAGAAGCACACAACATGGTAAACACACCACACAAGAACAAGGCATGATGCACCACAAGCATGATGCATGACAAAGCTACATGAAGCTACTGATCATGGCAAGAGATGATGCAAACAAGAGCAACACATCAAGGAAAGTTTAAATGAGGCCGGGAACAACATATAACAATTCCGGTAAGTCCTCATATGCATATTTAGAAATTGGTCCAGATCTAAATAAACCTTATGTTCAAGTTGTTAAACAGCAAGTTAAAATGCACAAAGATGATCTACACGAGATTCTAGTCAAGTTACATATAAAGTTTATTTAGTTCGGAGCTATGGCCTAGAAGTTATGAGCAAACACTACAAGAAAATTGACATACTGTGACGTAAATCCTTGTGACAGTGGTTGACAACATCATACAAGTACCTAATGTGTGACACCTTGGAGGTCGTGTCATTGATTACCACAAATCAGTGACGATTAATGTCACCTAATGAACTACGGCGCAGAGCGCCACCTGTACGACAATTTCTATGTCGTTTTGCTAATTTCCGTGATGAACCTAATAGTGTCACATATTATTACGAATGTGTGATGTTCTTTTTTCGTCATAAAACGACTACTAGTAGGACCCATCATAACCGCTTCACCAGTTGTTGAGTGGTAGGACCCACACGCCAGTGTTTTTTATGGGCCCCATGTGCCAATGTTGGTAGCGGCACTCCCCAGTTTCTTGAGAAGTAATTGAGCAATATAACTATTTTGTTCAAGTATATAATATAAATACGTGGTGGCCAGAAATTTTTTATTTGTGGCATTCATGAAATGAATATGGCACTCAAGTTGTTTAGTTTTATCTAAAAATTGATATTGGACGGGAAAAACTTCGGCACGAGTTTTTTATGGGACCCATGCGTGAGTGATATTCTATGGGGGGCATATGTTAATGTTGATAGTGGGAGCCGTCATAGTTTATTTACAACTCATTAAGTGATGTAGTTATTTTGTTCAGTCTAATATAAATAAGTAGTCGCTTATTGACGGTGTTTGTGAGCTCACGATATGGTAGTATGATGTAGTACTTATTTTGTTCTTTTGTCTAAAAAAAGAGAAAAGGAAATAAGAAATTCGATGAGTTTGAACCCACAACCTCCATGGTCTTTCCTAACTTGCTTGCCATTAGGCTAGGGCTCACGTGTTGATACAATTTTGTGCTAACCTATTTTTAATGGTCTAACACCTATATGACCTACAATAGCAAGTTAGTAATTTGTTTAAGAGGCGTGCATGACCCAATATGTTCCACGGGCTATATCGCGATTTTGGAAATGTTCGAAAACATCAATCTTTTACTTGTAAACCATCTTAAAATAGAAATATATGGATGTTGTGCATGCAACATATGATCATATCTAACCCATGCTACTCTCGACTATATGTGAAAAAACACAACATGAACTAGAATACATTTTTGTGTTCTCCTACCAGTCTGCACTATTTTTTATGTAACAATGTACGCGTTTCAAAACACCCTGACGATCGCCTTCTCAAATCGTCATGTTGATGTTTTGGAAGTGAATTCGTGCACTCGATGTTGATCGCGTGGTTGGTGAGGTGGTCAATTTGCAAGGTTGGTGAGGTGGTTGATTTGCATGGCCGGCGCCTAACATCGCCCTAATGTTTTTCTACATATTTTTTTTGATAAATCACTATTTCTGTTAAAGTTTGCTAATTATTATAAACTGCATTTATATTTGACTGAAAATAAAACCTTCCATCCAGTAAAAATACTCTGACCTCCGTGTTTCCAAAATTTTGCCCATTCCCTCAGTGTCCCCACGTGTTAGTCACCCACGCAATTATTTTTCGCTTTTCTTTCGGTCGCACGAAACTGCCTCGCCCGATTTCTACCTTATCTCCACACCCCCTCTCCCCCACAACCGCATCCAGAGGCGAGGCGAGGTGAGATTGGAGGATCCCGGCGGTGTACCCTGCCTATAGCCGCCGCCGCGCTCTCGAGCGCTAGCGGACCGCGCCTTCTCCCACACGGCTGCTCGCCCACGCTCCCTCAAGCCTCGACCGCCTCGTTCGCTCAATTCCCACGTCTGGCCGACATCGGAGCCGCCAGCCTGTACATGCGACATTAGTATCTCGCCTCATCCTCGCCGGCCGTGGTCAGAGGCTCCCGCGTCGACCCTTCCCTAGCGTCGACACCGCAACAATTTCCTCCCAAGTCTGGCTCCCACGACCAAGCGAGCTTCTTCTGGTTGCCAATGGCGTTGGGAGGCATGGAGTCGTATGCACGCAACTTTTTGTTCGGGCAGGTCACCGTCGCCGTGGAGGTGGAGCGCCAGGCTCTGGCTAAGGACGGTGGTGGTCACAGATTCTTTCCTTTCTACAACGTATAACCTTCCCTTTTCTTTACTAAGTAGTTTCTGAAAATTCCGTCTGCTGTGCCCAAAATTGATTTCGGGTAGCGTTTTACACTTTCCCATGTTAACAATGGAGTCCTCTTTGTAGGTTGCGAGGCATATACTCAGATTTAAACTAGAATATCAGGTAAGATAGATCAAAGATGAAGACGTGATTCATTGCGAGTGGGGAAACATCTTACATTGCCTTTGTTTTTTTATCCCTTTCGAATGTATTAGTTGCACAGTTGCGCTGTAGTTTATTTTCATCTACTTTCTTAGCCTATGCCAATTATATGTGACACGGCACCATGTACTAATAATACTATTACGAATGTAGATGTTATTCTTTCACTCTTCCAAACATTTAGTAACTATACTCTACCAAGCAGATGGTATTGGTCATGAAGAACTCATGCTAAAGAATTTTTTTAGAAGACCTTCATAAGTCAAATGTCGATTTACTGCTTTTTCTCGGACTTCTTTACCCAGGCACCTAAAGGTTCTACCATGGCAAATACACAAATACTGGATGCCTAGGAGGTCCGCTTCATGTATTCGATCTAGAAGAAAGCACTGAACAGAAGGGTACAGAGGCAAGAAATGCAAATGACCGGTACTTCTATGTTTTTCTCTTTATGTTCTTGTTTTTTCTTATTTTCTTGTTTTGTGTGCACAGTGCACTCATGACAGTAAAATTGAAAACACAATTGAGTTACTAACTCGTCTGATTGATGAAGCTTGCCGCTTTTCAAGATTGATAGATGAAATCTTGCTCTTCCTTATGCAAGTTCTTTAACCACTATAACTTGATATTGCATTTAGTGTTTCATTGGCCCATCTGCATGTCTGTCTATACATTTAATAAGGTAATTCTCATTTCAATTTCATAAGTTAATACTCTTGTACCATGTTATTTTGTCTATTTTCATCTAATAAGCAAGCAATGGTGTTGTGATTCGTCAATTTTATAGGCACATGGAGGAGTTAGCTGCAAGACTTGAATCACAAGAAAAAGAGGAAGTATCAAGAAAGTTTGAAGTTTCGAAGAAGAGCCGGCAAGACAAGAGTAAGCCTGGGAAAAGAAGCAACAAAAAATTGAGAACCTGGTTGCCTTTCTCTCAATCAAGGGATTGAGCAACTTAGTAGTCCTTTTCCAATCCTGATAATGCATGAAGGCCATCCTTTTGTGATGGAAGATAGTTGTTGAATGATACATAACAATCATGAGGACAACACTTTTGTGGTCTTTAGTTATCATTATCTAAATATCAGTTTCCAACATGTATATTGTCGTGATTGTCAAACTAGTGAATAAATGTTGTTGTTGTTCTTGTTATTGAGAGGATGATTTGGCTGAGATGATTGATTTTATAATATGATTAGGCTGCCAAATACATTTTGTAAAATACATTTTGTAGCTGTGGGATATTTTGGTTAGTGCTGACATGGCAGCAAGTCATGAGATTGCTTTGTCACTGAATATGGTAGATTATGCCATACTTGCTCCTAACATGTGACATTAATTGACTGTCACAGAAATAGCAAGTTGTTGACGTTCTACAAAATGTCACCGAAGGTCCCATTTTCGGTGACATTCTTTTGCGCGCGCCGTCACTAGTAGTAATCTGTGATGGGGATTCCGAGACGATGCCTGTGACGCCCATAGAACGTCATTTAGGGGTAATGTGTGACGTTATTAGCTATTTGATGACATTTTTTGGCTCGTCATAATATGCCTGATCTCTTGTAGTGAAAACAAGTGAAACATGGCATTGATGCAAAATGCATACAAACATCAAGCAAACACCTTAAACAAGTATGCAACATAATAATATGAAACTATATGCAAAACTAAGCAAGTTTCATATGGAGCGCACTCAAAACGGAGCAACGGTTCAACACACACACACTATACAAGTTTAAAGGACAAGCTGTCCAAAACAGCAACTAGGCATATCGCAAGCATCAAAACAACATGCTACAGCACCACAATATGAAAACAAAAAGCATGGGAATGATGTACAGGTAAAGCATAACAAAACATGAACACTGAGCTATCTCCAGAAATTACTAGAACATGCTCAAACACACATGGTAAGATTGCAAGTTATAACAATTTCAGACTTTGCAGAAAATAACATCAGGTTGCAATGTTTAGAGCTATCAAACAACATGTTACAGGAACTTATCATGGCAAACAAAGGCATGGCATGATACTACTAAATGCATAGATCAAAAGTCCCTTACTGACCATAAGCCAAAAAGGATCAGAAAATATGATGGCACCCACGTAAACATAGCAAGTTATATTACAGATTCATACATGGCAGAAACATAATTATGAAGGCATGTAGATGAGCTTGTGCAACTCACTACAGAGCAATACATGGCCTGGAAAGGCACCCAACAGTAATAAGGCATGTTTGTGAAGCTAAGCATGGCACTAGCAAGTTCATAGGGTGCATGGAACACTAGGAAAACACATGGCAACAACTGAACTTAATGTTAACAGGCTGACAGCAACATTATCAAGCAACTTTGGGGCAAGATATGAACAGTTTACAGCAAGCTATAAATGCAACCAGAGGCATGTATGGTTAGAGGATGACATGTAGATCAAAACATGTTTATAGAACATCTCTAGATTATGCATAGAATGATTAGTAGCAACGTGTTTATATAGCATCACGAAATAACAGATTCAGCCTAGCAAGACAGCAACATCATGTACCCTACTTAACAAGCTCGAATCACTCGCCACAAGTAATTGCATGACAAGATAAGCATAGCATCATCAAGAAGACATGTTTATGTAACCTACCAAGGAAAGAACAAGTCCATAGCATGTAAGGATCAACTACAACAACCTTGGCCAAATTGAATAACATGTAAACAATCTGCCAGGAAACATTTTGAAGCAAAAGTAGAGCACGAAAATGACATGCTAGACAACTCCATAATTATAAAAAAGGGCATGAATGGACAGACAATAACCATATGTTCAAAACACCCTTACTGAAGTATCTCAAAATATGCATCGATCTCTCTGTAGCGTCATGTTTACATGGCATCAAAATAACAGCAGAACAGGGACTAAAATCAGCAACATTAGGATGCCTAGTTTGCATGTTTGTGCTAGTTACCACATTGATCACAAAAATACATGGTAAGTACCTCTGTAAAGAAGACATAGCATAGTTCAAAACACATGAAGACATTAACCTCATAGGATGCACACATCAATCATGGCAAAAATGACAAAAGAGCTCGTTCTGTTAACAGACAGCAGAAAACATTATGAAGCACTCTTACAATGATGATTCGGGCATCAAGATGAGCTCAAATGAATATTATGCAATGGAAGGAAATGATTTACTCGTCGAGGCGAACAATTTGACATATTACACGCACAAAACGGAGCTATGGATGCAGAGATACAGCAGGTCCAACATGGCATGAAAATTACACAGATTCGCGGACTTGGACGAAAAACAGAAGGGGAAAAGTCAACCTCGTTCACAGATATCGAGGATGGCCGGAGAACTCGCCAGAATTTGACAAGGAATGTGCCGGGGAGGCGGATACGGGCCGGATCTCGCTGGATCCGGACGGATCACGGCGAGGTGTGGCACGGGGACGCGGTCAACGGGGAGGAGGCGCGGCGGCCGGGGCGCTCGGGGCGGGGCCGGTCACCGGCGGAGGCGGCCTGCTCCGGCGGAGGAGCTCGGCGGCC
>NC_041391.1:89471809-89572891 GCF_002162155.2 Triticum dicoccoides | reverse complement strand
TGGCGTCCGCGGATTGGCCGGGGCGGCGGCGGCGGACGTGTCCGGTCCGGTCCGGACATGTCCGGCGCGGCGCGGAGGGGAAATTAGGGTTTCGGGGGTTTGGTCTGCGGAATTTCGGGGGAGGGGCTATTTTTATAGGTAGAGGGAGCTAGGAGAGTCCAAATGAGGAGCGGTTTTCGCCCACACGATCGTGATCGAACGACCGAGAGCATGGAGGGGACTTAGGTGGGTTTTGGGCCACTTTGGAAAGGTGTTGGGCTGAAAAGAGAAGGGGGGGTTTGCGGTTACCCGGTTAACCGTTGGAGTACCAAACGACCTCCAAATGGCACGAAACTTGATAGGCGGTCTACCGGTGGTATACCAAGGCCTCTTGGCAAGGCTCGGGCCATTCCGAGAAAGTTTAACACCCACTCACGAAAAGAGAGAAGAGGGGGAACGCCGGAGGGCATAGGAGTGCCGGATTGCAAAATGGACAACCGGGAAAAGGCTCGGATGCATGAGACGAACACGTATGCAAAATGAAATGCACATGATGACATGATAAAATGCAACACGCAAGCAAATGACATGGCAACGACAGCGAATAACTGGCGGACACCTGGCGCATCGGATCCGGGGCGTTACAGACTGTGTACCGACTGAACGGTATCCGCCCTTACTGATCGACTGTGAATTCTGTTCCGTGACTGGGACACGGTGGAGTTCTGGTCTCCTACTGCCTGGAGCAGCCCCCTCATCTGTTCCAAGCCCCTTCCAGCCTCCGAACGAGACGGTGAATGGACTCTACAATACGCGCAGCAGACGCGAGATTTTGAATCGGTGTACGGCATACCTGGTTTTCGGTGGAAACAATTGTCGCGAACACCGACTGGATCCGAGGATCAGTCGACGGGCACGCTCGTCAAGAGAATGTTGGAGATTCTCTAAACGAGTGCGCTCAGCCAGCATGGCCAGGCGCACTTCCTCCAAAGCCCGAGCCTTGGCGGTTTCCCCTATGATGGGGGTATGGAGAGCCTCCTCATTGCGGCGGTGCAGCCCCTCCCTCTGCTGCGGACTGAGAGGTTGAGGCTGATACTCCTCGTGGCCGAATGACGTGCCGTCGCCGTCCCTGTTCTCGCCGCTGCGATGCAAACTAGGTGGGCCGCGATTGGAGTCGACCGTGAGGACCTCTGCCGCGGGGTCACAACTCCCGCTCTCGGAAAGTGTGTCTGCTAAGTCAGTGTACGGGTCGACTGGACCGCAATGATAAACGTCGGCCTCGATCGCCGCGACTAGGGGGTGAACGTCCGTCGATCCACCATGTGCTTCACCCATCGCGTGAGCCGTGATCGGCCAGACCGCTTGCGGCGGCGTCCAGCGGAGCGAGAGAACGACACGGGGGTCGACTGGTACGGGGTCGACTGCTACCAAAGGAGGACGCCTTGGGCACTCGCGCGGAAGTGCGACGAACCAAGGATCGTCAGTGCCTCGATGTCGAGCGGGTGCCTCCTGGAGCTAGGCCGGGTCGTGGCGATGAAAGTGAGCGCGCCGAGTTGGAACTCATGGCCCATGATCAAACCACTAGCGGAAACCATGTTGATGAAGACTGAAGAAAATGCAACCTCACCGAAAGTCGCTAAGACGCTTTGCCCCAAGGTGGGCGCCAACTGTCGTGGTACTAAGACTGATAGTAAGAGTAGGGGGTACGTATGAGGAGGCAAGGTCCTAGCTACGGTGAGATTGTACGCAAGTGTTTCCAAGTTCAGGCCCCTCTTGGAGGAGGTAAAAGCCCTACGTCTCGGTGCCCTGAGGCGGTCGACTGGATTATTGTGTGTGTTACAGGTGTTCCGAACCCTTGTGCCAGAGGAGGGGGTGGCTTATATAGATTACGCCAGGACCCCAACCATCCCCCATTACAAGGAGTTCAATGTACATAAAGAGAGGGTGTTACTGATAACACCAGCTATCCCTTGAAGACTACGGAGTGAATGCTTGACCATTGTTGTCCTGTGCGACTCCTGGTCTTCAGTAGGTCGAGTGGTTTCTTGTACGGTCGAATGATATAAGGAGGGGGTTCCCGAGTGACATGACTGGTCGAGTGGATTGCACTCGATGTCTCTAATTGGTACTCCCTATTGTCTCTGGGGTGCCTTTGCTTCTAGGGAAGTTACCTTGGGTAGGGCGTACAGGTCAGGCCTATGACCCTACCCCAGGTCTATATCCTCATCATCGCCCACGGGCAAGGAGCACCGCAAACCCGGACTGTATTTTGACAGTGTCTTGGAAGGGTCCCGCCTTATGATCGAACAATGTGCTAAGGATGTAATGTTTGATTGAATATGTTCATGCAATCCTTTCCTGTAATATGAAACAAGATCGTTATGTAATATAATGCTTGTTATTTAAAAAGTTCCTCCTGTGCGGCCGCTTTTATTAAATTTGAGAGTTGGCCAGTCGTCGGCTTCAACCCCCACGTAGGAAGTACGGGGGTGTTCGGGATAAATCTAAACATTCTTTATCCAAAGTTTTGGTCCTTTAAGGAGGTGTTTAGCGCAACGAACCAGACAATCGGACTATGTGGCTTTATCACACTCACTTAGCCATAGGAGGTTGAATATAAAAATTTAGGCGCAGCCCCTAGCATTCGTAAATCCGAACTTGGGGTTCTATAAACACCTGATCGGAAAGAAAACCGATCCATCGCATAATGCGGAAAAAATATCTAAGGATTTGTAACCTCTCGAACAGCTGACCGGCTCTCGCCCCATCATGACAGTCAGTTTTCATCTTTCTCTACTGAGGTGCTCGTTGGGAAGAACCGGGACACAATCGCGGTAGTTCTCCCTTTACTACCCTATGCGATATAGCGGAATGTAGGGTAGCAAGCACATGAGCTGGGCAACCGAACTATTGACCAAACAAAAGAATCGGAACAGATGCATATAATGCTACAATTCGGGGTGCCGAACTACCGTAAAAGTGTTCGAACTTTCTTGCCATATTATGCAGCGTAATGAAGCCCCTGGCGAATTAAAGCGTACCAGAGTGTATGGGTGCAATTGATAAGAATATCAAGAAAAGGAACAATCACGTAAATATGCTAATGCTACAAAAATTGAGCCGCAAAATATTTTCCATTGTATTTTTGAGTAATACGTCCAAGCGTAATTGTATCAGTAGTGCAATAAGCAACATGGCTATGTAGCATGCCACCACCAAGGGAGAGGTGCGTGCGGATCCCTTAAAACAGGTATAACGATCGTGAAAAGATACCACCTGGAGATTCCCTTTTACGTCTAAGCTTCTCACTGTCTTGGTGTATCCGTCCCTTGATAGGTCCAATGATCAGGTCACCAGGAAAGGCCTGGGTAGATAAGAAACCTGAAAAGAAAAACAAAAAATAAAAGTATGCGGGTATAGGAGCGGTTGAGCCGTATTGTGGACGACGTTCTAGCTGCGCCTCCATCTATGCCCATGGTATTTTGAGTGCGTAGTTATGTACGCGTGGTATGAATGCCGCTATTTCATTGGGCCTAGGATGGAGGCCAAATTCCTAGTAGAGCTCTTGACGAACTGGACTGTCCTGCTGCGGAGTAGTCCGGACTCGTTTGACAGTGTCCGGGAGCTTGGCCGCTGAATTAAGGCTCTGCCTAAAAAGGCCGCTCTGTGTTTCTGCTGCAAGGTCCGCGGTGTGCTCCTCGGTACGGAGGAAGCGTTCCATATTTCCATTGATAGTTACGACACCGCATGGTATGGGCATCATGAGCTTGAGATAAGCATAGTGTGGTACCACATTGAATCGAGCGAATGCGGTTCGTCCAAGCAGGGCGTGATAGCTCCTGCGGAAAGGGACGATATCAAAGATCAAATCTTCGCTTTGGAAATTATCCGGGGATTTGAAGACCACCTCTAGTGTGTTTGAGCCCGTACAACGCGCCTCTACACCTGGTATGACAGCCTTAAAGGTGGTTTTTGTGGGCTTGATCTTTGAGGGATCGAAACCCATTTTGCGCACTCTATGCTGATAGAGCAGGTTCATGCTGCTGCCACCGTCCATGAGGACTCGTGTAAGGTGGAATCCCTCAATGATTGGGTCAAGGACCAGTGCGGCTGAACCTCCGTGATGAATACTAGCTGGATGGTCCCTGTGATTGGAAGTTATCGGACAGGACAACCATGGGTTGAATATTGGGGCGACGGGCTTCATCGTGTAGACGTCCCTGAGTGCGCGCTTGTGCTCCCTCTTGGGGATGTGGGTAGCGTATATCATGTTCACTGTTTTTACATGGGGGGGGGGACTTCTTCTGTCCCCCTGTGTTCGGTGGCCGGGGCTCCTCGTCATCGTCCTCGCTGTGCGATCCCTTATCCTTGTTCTCGGTGTTTAACTTGCCAGCCTCTTTAAAACCCCAACACTCTCTGTTGGTATGATTGGCTAGTTTATCAGGCATGATATCGATTTGGCATGGACGATCGAGTATGCGGTCCAAGCTTGACGGGCCCGGACTATTTTTTTTATATGGCTTCTTCCGCTGACCGTACTTAGAGCCACTGAATCCGGCGTTGACGGTCGTGTCTTTGGTGTTGTCACTGTTGTTTCGACGCTTGCGTCTGTTGCGCCCGGGCTTGCCGTTGTAATTTCTGGCTTCAGAAGTGCCAGGTTTGCTTGCATTGTTATTGCTACGGGCTAGCCAGCTATCTTCGCCCGCACAAAAGCGGGCTGTAAGGGCTGCCATGGACTTCGGCTTTTCTTGGCCAAAGTGTTGGGTGACCCATTCGTCACAGATGTTGTGCTTAAAGGCCGCTAGGGCTTTGGGATCTGGACAATTGACGATCTGGTTCTTTTTAATTAAGAAAGTAGTCCAGAATTGCCTGGCTGACTCACCGGGCTATTGGATTATGTGACTTAAGTCATCTGTATCTGGAGGTCGGACATAGGTACCTTGGAAGTTGTTAAGGAAGGCATTCTCCAAGTCCTCCAACCTGCCAATAGAGTTTTCGGGCAGAATGTTCAACCAGTGCTAAGCTGGTCCCTTTAATTCTAATGGGAGGTATTTGATGGCGTGAAGATCATCACCACAGGCCATATGAATATGGAGAATAAAATCCTCAATCCATACCGCGGGATCTATTGTCTCATCGTATGATTCGATGTTCACAGGTTTAAACCCTTTTAGGAATTCAGGTTCCATTACTTCATCAGTGAAGCAGAGGGGGTGTGCGGTGCCTCTAGGTCGAGCCAAGTCATGACGGAGGCCGGATGGAGTCCGTCTGCAGTTTTCGGACCAGGCATGTTTATAGTTGTCACGTCCGGCCAGATGGCCATTGTCGCACATCGAGGCATGCCCCGCGATCCATAGATCGATCTGGTCTGACTTGCTCTTTTATCCAAGTCATGTCGCAGGTCATATGTATAATCCCGAGCTGTTGTGTCTTTGTTTTTTCAGTGAGGTAATGCAGGCTGCTGTGCGGCCTGAGTTGCCGCTTTGTCCCGGCCACGAGGTGGTCGGTCAGCCGCATTATGCGCTGGTAGGACGGGCTCCAGCACCTCGTCATCGAATTGATGTAGCAATTTGCGCTTCGGGTAACTTTTGGTTGGGCGCTCGAGGCCGTATTCCTTGGCTGCCAGGACATCAGTCCATCTGTTGTTGAGCAGATCTTGATCAGCTTGAAGCTAGTGCTGCATCTTTTTCAGGATCCTAGCAGTGGCTATTAGCCGGCGCATAAAGCGCTCCTGCTCGAAAGGTTCCTCAGGCATGAGAAATTCATCGTCGCCGAGGGTCACCTCATCCTCGAAGAGTGGGATGTAGTTGTTGTCCTCTGAGTCTTCATTCATGGCCTGTTCATCAGGGCTAACTCGCCCATCTTCCCGTTTGTCCTGGGCGGAGGTTGGCTCGATGGGGTCTTCATTGTCTTCGGCATCATCCGGAGTGTTATCCTCTCGAGTGCCGGTATTGCTGTTTTTTCCATGGCGTGGTTTAGAGCGGCGTCGCTGGCGCCGGTGTTTTGGCTGTATCTGAGGAGGTTTATCCTCAACTGGCTTTTCTTTGTCGATGTTGTTCTCACTGGGTGTGTCCACCATGTAAATGTTATATGAGGAGGTGGCCGTCCAGCGCCCTGTAGGCGGTGGCTCCTGCTCTTCTCCAGCATCGTCGTCCATACCATCGATGTCTTCGGAGTCGTAGTCAAGCATGTTGGTTAAGTCTTCGATAGTGGCTATGCAGTGGGTGGTGGGTGGGAAGGAAATTCTCTGTCGTTTACCTCCCATTCAAGCCAGATATAGTTCGCCTGAGAATCTCCTGATAAGGAGAGGACTTCTAACAAGCTTAGCACGTCGCCTAAAGGCGAGTGCCGGAAGATGTCCGTGGAAGTGAACTCGATGATCGGCGCCCGATTAGTTTAGACGGGCGCAGATATACGTGGTTCAGAACCAATGGCTGGAGACGACTACAAGGTTCCGATGACACAGGCCCTGCTCAAGGTCGGATCTGTGTTCGGCTCCAACACCACTGAGTATGCGACTTCCGTGGCGGGGTTAAGCTTCCCATCCTCGGATGGCGTGATCTGCTTCGGATCTAGGGCCAGAGCAGTTACAGGCGCAATATCCTGAGCACGGTTCGATGACAGATTTAAGTCATGTTCATCGTGGTGGCGGGGAGAGGCTGTTCTGGACTTGAATCCTATGAATATCAAGTCCCCGCGGATGTCGGCCACACAATTCAAGCTTCCAAACCTGACCTGATGGCCAGGGGCATAGCTGTCGATCTGCTCTAGATGGCCAAGCGAGTTAGCCCGTAGTGCGAAGCCGCCGAATACGAAGATCTGTCCGGGGAGAAAGACCTCTCCCTCGACTTCATTGTTGTAGATGATTGATGGAGACATCCAAACCTATTGGTGACAACGCAGCGGAACTCTAAATGAAAGCACCAATGTCGGTGTCAAAACCAACAGATCTCGGGTAGGGGGTCCCGAACTGTGCGTCTAAGGTCGATGGTAACAGGAGACGGGGGACACGATGTTTACCCAGGTTCGGGCCCTCTCTATGGAGGTAATATCCTACTTCCTTCTTGATTGATCTTGATGAATATGAGTATTACAAGAGTTGATCTACCACGTGATCGTAATGGCTAAACCCTAGAAGTCTGGCCTATGATTACGATTGTAATTGTTTCCTCTACGGACTAAACCCTCCGGTTTATGTAGACACCAGAGGGAACTAGGGTTACACAAAGTCGGTTACTGAGAAAGGAATCTGCATATCTGGGTCGCCAAGCTAGTCATCCATGCAAAGGAGAGTCCCATCCGGACACGGGGAAAAGTCTTCGGTCTTGTGTCTTCATAGTCCAACAGTCCGGCCCACGCCACATAGTCCGGACGTCCGAGGACCCCTTAATCCAGGACTCCCTCACGGGGCAACATACATTATGTGACAAACACATTATACATATGAGACATGGTTTAGATTATGAAGATCTAGCTATTGCTTGAAATGTACTGTTTTTTGAAATCAACATAAAGTGGATTCAAAAAATCAGAGTTCGAGTTCATATAGTACACATAGTTCATATGTAACTCGAGACTAATCATGTGGTGTGCTGTGAATATAATACACAAACGATTGTATAACTTGACAATAATGATGTTTGTAGATCTTATTAAAATAGAGAAACAAATTCAAATGCTTTGACTTCATAACAATCATTATTGTAGATCTTATTCAAATAGAGAATCAAATTCAAATTTAGTTCATATTGAAGCGGTAGTATATACGTTTGGAATGCACTAAAACATTCATTTGAGTAGTAGGTTGCATGCATTATACACGTACGGAATATTTTAATTGAACATAACATGAATTCTAAGTTTTGAATGACATTTGTAGTGCGAATTGATTTGGTACAGTACACGTTAGGCTTCTCCATAAATTTCAACCTGCGCCTTGTTAGCCCGAAATATTTAAGATATATCTTTGTCTTGTTGTGCTCCGACAACACCCTCCATCTCAACCCGCGCCTTGCTATTCCAAAATTACAATGCGTGTGAAAACTCCCACCTCCTGTGAAATCCTGACATGCAAAATGCCCGTGATACCCCTGAACCGAAAGAACCGCCTCAAATCGGTGGGGGTACTTTTGTAACTTACCCCACATTTCGGACAATCGCTTCCCTAAGCCATGGTTCCCCACTCCCATCCCATCCGCCCACCCATTCGTACACCGAGGCCGTGAAAATCCGCAAAGCCCCACACCCTCCTCCGTCCGCCACCCAGACAGAGCCTCTTCCCAGACGATGTCATCCATAACAACACCTCGACGTCCCTCGTCCCGTCGGTTCAGTCACCCCATCCTCCACCTCCAAGGAGCTGCCCCAATGTTCCCCTCATCTTTCACGCCACCTCCATTCCCACACCGTCGTCTTCACCTGCACCACCAGAAGAGCAGCATCATCACCGTTTCCTCGGATGAAGCTGCGGCCTAATCGGCGCCACCAAAGAGGTTGTACACTAATCACCACATTTTCTTCTTGATTTGATCTGACGGTGCTGCCGGTGCTTGGTCCCGAGCCGACATGGAGTATGATAGAGAAACTGCTGTCTTTCACCGCCTCAGATCTTCTTCCCCGCCACCGGCAGCCACGACAACTGCATTACCATCATCAACTGAGCAGATGACCTTGAGGACTACATGGGTCTGCAAGAGAGGTTGCACTCTTCTGTGTCTTCTTACGTTATGCATTTCTTAATATGATGACATGCTACATTATCATCGTGTTCACCTATTAGACTCCGAGTCAGGTACAAACTAATGCTGAGACTTGAGTTTTTAAATGGTTGTGGGGTACATATTGGGGCAGCAATCAGTACTATCTGACTACTATCTGGTTAATCTCGGGTGTCTACTATGAGTTTCATGATGGGTGCAAACAAACATTAAAGGAGCCATTATCTGTATTTTTTAACTAAAGCTATTATCTGCCTGCTATCATTGGTTTTGGGTCTATCCATAGGTTGCTACCATCACTCTGGATTTGTGCATGCACTCCTTACATAATCTCACTATGTTTTATTCCTATGCATGCCAGTTATTGTACACAATGGAACTGATCATGTAGAGCAAAAGAGACGAGCCTTGCGTGGCAATAAAATTTCATGCAGACGTCGCTCGATGGTGGGCGCAAAGGCAGCCCCCCTCCACCCATTTCGGATAATAATCAAGAGGAAGATAACTGTTCTGAGGGGGATTCAGAAGGAGAAGACCACTCCTATTTACCCCATGAGGTCTTCGCTCAAACTTGGCATGCTGATGTTGGTCATATCATGCATATGGTGCCTTGCATTGCTTACTGTATACATCAAAGATGTCATCTGCTTAGTTTAGACATGCTTTGTGTCAATGCCATCTGTTTAGTTTCTTTATCGTATATGTGAATCATGCAATGCCATCTTGTTTAGCCAGGCATCATATATGTGAATTTTGCAATGCCACCATGGTTAGGCAGTCATCTTATATGTGAATTATATCGTGCGATCATTTTTTATTACGTGTTAAATTTGTCAACAATTTTAGTACATTCAATTACTCTTCATGTGCATCAGCCATTCGACACGGTCATGAAAAAATCAGGAGTGGAAACAAGGTCTTCGGAGCAGACAATGCTATATGACGAAGCGCATGTCTTGCTGGTTATAGATAGCTCCTCAGAGGAGGATTCAGAGACAGATGACCAGTCCTATTTCCCCCCCAAGGTGCATGCTCTAACTTGGCAGGGTTATGTTTCTCATATCGGGTGTATGGTATCTTGCATTGCTATGTCATTTTCTTAGTTTAGACATGCTTTGTGTGAAAGCCACCTGTTTAGTGTCTAATTACCATATATGTGAATTATGCAATGCCATCTTGTTGCAAGACATTATATATGTGAATTATGCAATGTAATCTTGTTGCAAGGCACTATATCTGTGAATTATGTAATTCCATGCTATTTAGCCAAGCGGCATATATGTGAATTATATCATGCCGTCCTTTTTTTGTATTTCTCATTGCTTTTGTCAACAATGTTTGTATATTCAACTGCTCTTCCTTTGCATCAGCCATTTGAATTCGTGATGGAGAAATCTGGAGTGAAAACAAGGTCTTCAGAGCAGACAATGCTACCTGCTGAAGCATATATCTTGCTGGTTACAGATAGCTCTTCATAGGAGGATTCAGAGGCAGATGACCAGTCCTATTATCCCCCTGAGGTGTATGCTCAAACTTGGCAGGGTTATATTACTCATATCATGCATATGTTGTATTGCAATGCTTAGTTTTTACATCATATATAGAATATTGAATGCCATCTCCTTAGTTGACACATCATATATGCGATTGCCATCTGCTCACTTCCTTAGTATATAAATCATATATCTGAATTATAGCATGCCATGATGTTTACATAGACAACATGTATCTGAATTATGGCATGCCAACCCATTTTCTAAAGACATAAAATAGTTATATCATCTCATCCTGTTTACATAGTCATCATATTTTAGATTATGTCATTCTATCCGTGAATTATATCATGCCATCATGTTTCCATCGATGGCATGTTTGTGATTTATGGCATGCCAACCACTTTAATAGACACATCGTATACTTATATCATGTCATCCTGTTTACATAGTCATCATATTTTGAAGTATGTCATTCTATCCTGTTTAGTTAGCCATCATACATGTGAAATTATGTCATGCTATCCTGTTTAATTAGCCATCATATATGTGAAATTATGTCCTGCTATTCTGTTTGGTTAGACAACATAAATGTGAATGATTTCATGCATGTTTTCTTCCCTACTATCCATTGCACCTCTCTATCTTACAATGTATGTACATTCAATTACAGTTTATCAGCCATTTCAATTGGAGGGGTTGATGGCAGTATCTGTGGGAGTAAAAACACAGTCTTCAGAAAAGATCGTGCTACCTGTGGATGCAGATAGAACCACGGTTGTACTTGCCGAAGAACCAGCCGCACCACACATAACCCAGACTCACGCAAATTGTACCCCTACCCAGTTGGACACAGAACCAGCTACACCCCTTCTAACCCCAACCCCAGCAGATAGTAACCTAGTTCCCATTGACACAACACGGTCTCCACCATAGAGCACCCAAACACGAGCAGTTAGTAAGGCAACCGCAGTGCCCAAAGCACGAGGACCACCACTCCGAACCCCAAGTCAACGCTTAAAGCAGAAGAAGAATTGTTCTCAAGTCAGTTCCGTAGCTAGGGTACATACTACTTTGCTCTTGCATCACTGTATTTACTCATACCAACTAATTTCAAATTTGAAGGATGGAATTGAAACTCTAATGGTGCAACAGGTATGTTTTAAACCTGTTTCTTTAACATGTTTTCTGTTGTAACTTGCTCTATGTTGATTTCCGTTTCAATTGAATAAACAATTATGTTTTCATGCCATGCACATTACAAGTGTTGTTATTGCTGTGTAGTTCCCCACACTTATATTCTGTCTATGCTGCTTTGTCTTAACTACATATGATTCAAACTGTATCTATCTTGATTTGGCAACATAAACTAGAATGATATAGACCATATAGTGACCATACTACATAGATATATATTTGTTTCATGTTGTTATCCTGTCCACCTTACTATTGAACTGCTTTACCAAAATGAGTTTCATATACTACATTGTAAACCTGTGATGTGTTTGTTTGTTTCTCTTTTAGAACGTGAATAAAATATTGGAGAAGAGTACCCCGTTATGCAATGGTAAAGGAAGTAATGCAGATAAGGTTCAAGATTGTGAGGCATCCCTGTTGGTCTCCAAGAAAGCTGATAAAAAATATATTGAAGACACTGAGACAACCCCAAAGTCCTGTCTTGATGTAGTGTTCGAGGAAGTCCCTGCAGAATTCAGATGCATACTTTCTGGTGCAACAGCAAGTGCTAGAGGATTTAAGCCCCAAACAAGAGAAAGTTAATAAGCTTGCTAAGCATCTTGCCAGCATTATGGGTACCCAGGATATTGTTTCTTGAGCTGTTATGAAGTGTTTTCAGTTCTAGACTTGTTTTGTTGTGGCGTTTATATGCTGCTTTGTTCCCTATATTTGCACTGGTGGCAAACTTTGATGCCCAGTGGAAGTTGCTTGCTTAATTATTTCCTTATTGTCTTGTTTATTTCTTTGCTTGTAGTCGGTGCAGTTCTTTTTCCGTGGTTTGCTAGTGGCCGCAATAACCTATTTTTTAAAACTAGGCCACAATAACCATGGGCTAAATATTTACTATAGTTACCATGGCCCTCCTATGGGCCGTAGAAACAATGGGCCTTCTACGGGTCGTAGAAACAATGGGCCTTATACGGCTCATCGACATAATGGGCCTTCTACGGGCCGTTTCATCAATGGGCCTTCTATGGGCCGTATGATCAGTTGGCCAAACATGGGCCAATAACAGACCGCATTATGGCCGTAAACGGGCTAGAGTTGGAATTGTGCATTCATGGGCCGAGTATAGTGGGCCGTTGTTAATCGGCCATATTTGATTACGCTATGAAAACGGCCCAACTTATTAACGGGCCACAAACGGGACGACTATAACCTCAGGCTGAATTTGGCCCACAAGCAGAAAATGACAGTAACGGGACATAAGTAAACGAATGTTGGAAATGAGCCCAAGAATAAATGGGCCCTGAGGAGGCCAAAAGATAACATGGGCTGGAAACGGCCCAACGGAATAATGGGTCATTAATGGGTATAAAGTGATATATTGTTCATTACGGGTCAGTTTCACCACGGGCCGTTAATGGGTATAAAATGATACACTATTCATTACCGACCAGTTTCACCATGGGCCATTAATGGGCCAAGAGTTACAAAGGGCCTCATATGGGCCGAAAAACATCATGGGCCATGCATGGCCCAGAAGTTAAAACGGGGTGGAATCATATTGGACGGCCTAGATGACGCTACTGGGCCTAATTCGGATAGGTCGTAATGGGCCCTAGGTTTGCGGGCTGTAAATGGGCTATATGTGAATAGGTTGTTAACAGGCTTTCCATGGGCTGGCCCGCCACCTTTTGACCAAGTCAAATGGGCCGGCCTTTTCATAGGAATGGGCCTATGTTGGGCCGTGCCACGTGTCGATGTATCATAGGCGCCTTCTGTCCAACGAGTGGATGACATCTGTCCCAACGGTGAGCCAACACGTGTTTCCTCCAGCCAATGATGATTTTACACATGGAAAATCCCCATTGGTCATGGTTGTTAACGGGTTATCGGATCCAAAACCGGACCCGGTAGCTTAACGACGTTCCATTAGGGTGGATGCCACGTGTCGGTCACCCTTGATGAAAGCACTTTTGTGACGTGCGATTTATCGTCATGGAAGTGGACACTTCCGTGATGATAATTTTGGTAATGTCACGGAACACTTCTACGATAGCACATGTATGACTATCTTAATTCCGTCATAAAGTCATCATGGATGTACATGCATGACAAAAAACGCGACCTACTGTGACAAACACGTATCATCACGGAAGTGTATTTTTTTGTAGTGAGTGTATCCAATAGCGGCACTGTGCTTCTTCAGAGTTTTCAATAATTTATCCTCTTCATGCTCTGAAACGTTAGCACTAATAATAACAGGATATCTTCTTTTCATTGAGATAAGCATATTTAAGAGTATCAGGTAATTGTTTAAGCTCAAACACGGGATCACCCTTGGGTGGAGGATGATCTCCGAGAATTTCAACAGGAAAATTGTCTTTCAAAATAGGTCCTTGCTTACAGAATACTTCATCTGTTTCCCTTCTTTCATTCATAAATATATCATTTTCATGGTCTATCAAATATTGTTCTAAAGGATCATTAGGAGGCATAGCAATAGAAGCAAGACCAATAATTTCATCCTTACTAGGCAATTCTTTACCATGGGGTTGTCTACGAAATTTAGAAAAATTAAAGTCGTGAGACATATCCCCTAAACTAATGGCAACAATATCCTTTTCGCAGTCTATCTTAGCATTAACAGTATCCAAGAAGGGTCTACGAAATATAATGGGACAAAATTCATCTTGTGGGGAAGCAAGAACGAGAAAATTAGTAGGGTATTTTATTTTCCCACACAAGACTTCAACATCTCTAACAATCCCAACTGGTGAAACAGTATCTCTATTGGCAAGCTTAATAATAACATCAATATCTTCTATCTCAGCAGGTGCAATATCATTCACAATTATCATTCACAATTTCTTTATATAAGGTATAAGGTATTGCACTCACACTAGCACCCACATCACACAAGCCATGATAACAATGATCTCCTATTTTAACATAAACAACAGGCATGCCAACAACATGTCTATGTTTATCTTTAGCATCGGGTTTAGCAATCCTAGGAGCTTCATCACAGAAATAAAAAACATGTCCATCAATATTATTGACCAAGAGAGCTTTAACCATTGCAATGCTAGGTTCAACTTTAATTTGTTCAGGGGTGTAGGTGTTCTAGTATAACTCTTACAAACCACAGTTGAAGCTTTAGCATGATCCTTTATTCTAACAGGAAAAGGTGGTTTCTCAATATAAGCTGTAGGAACAATAGGATCAACATTATAAGAAATTGTTTCTTCTTCAAATTGAATAGGTTCTACTACTTTGACTTCAATGGGAGGATGATATTTAAACCACTTCCCCTTAGGGAGATCAACATGAGTAGCAAATGATTCACAAAAAGAAGATACTATCTCACAGTCAAGTCCATAATTACTGCTAAAATCACGAAAAGCATCACTATCCATAAAAGAGTTAACACAATCAAACTTAAGGTTTATACCTGACTCCTTACCTTCCTCGAGTTCCCAATCTTCTGAGTGGTGTTTAATTATTTCCAATAAATCCCATTTGAATTCAATAGTATTCATCATAAAAGAACTAGTACAAGAAGTATCGAGCATGGACCGATCATTATGAGAAAGCTGAGCATAAATTTTTTCGATAATAATTTCTCTTGAGAGCTCATGATTGGGGCATGAATATAACATTGCCTTAGGACTCCCCCAAGCTTGAGCGATACTTTCTCCTTCACGAGGCCAAAAATTATATATATAATTACGATCACGATGAACCGATGCATAGGATAAAACTTCTGATGAAATTCCAATTTCAATCGGTTGTAGTTCCATGATCCAAATATCATCACATAGACTATACCATGTCAATGCCTTTCCCTTCAAAGATAAAGGGAAGAGCTTCTTCTTGACAACATCCTCGTGCATACCTGCAAGCTTAAATAATCTACAAACTTCATCCACAGTAAATTTCACCACCCTATATAAATGTTTCCTTACTAAAGGCGCTTCACTCCCCGACAACGATGCTAGAAAAGAGTCTTGATGACCCACAAGTATAGGGGATCTTTTTTAGTCCTTTCTATAAGTAAGAGTGTCAAACCCAACGAGGAGAAGAAGGAAATTGCAAGCATTTTTCAGCAAGGTATTCTCTTCAAGAACTGAAATTATCGGTAACAAATAGTTTTGTGATAAGATAATTCGTAACGAGTAAAAAGTGAAAAAAGTAGCTAGGTGCAGCAAGGTGGCCCAATACTTTTTATAGAAAAGTACAAGCCTGGACCAACTCTTATATAAAGCAAAGCGCTCCCGAGGACACATGGGAATTACTGTCAAACTAGTTTTCATCATGCTCATATGATTCACGTTTGTTACTTTGATAATTTGATATATGGGTGGATCGATGCTTGGATGATGTCCTTCCTTGGACAAGCCTCCCACTTATGATTAGCCCCTCTCGCAAGTCCTCAACTACGAAAGAAGAATTAAGGTAAACCTAACCATAGAATGAAACATATGGATCCAAATCAGCCACTTATGAAGCAACACATAAACTAGGGTTTAAGCTTCTGTCACTGTAGCAACCCATCATCTACTTATTACATCCCAATGCCTTCCCCTAGGCCCAAATCATGGTGAAGTGGCATGTAGTTGACGTTCAGATAACACCACTAGAGGAGAGAGAACTTACATCTCATCAAAATATCGAACCAATACCAAATTCCCATGATAACTTATAACAAGACTTCGCCCATGTCCTCAGGAACAAATGTAACTACTCACAAAGGATATTCATGTTCATAATAATAGGAGTATTAATAAGAATTAAGGATATGAACATATGATCTTCCACCGAATAAACCAACTAGCATCAACTACAAGGAGTAATCAACTCTACTAGCAACCCACAGGTACCAATCTGAGGTTTTGAGACAAAGATCGGATACAAGAGATGAACTAAGGTTTGAGAGGAGATGGTGCTGGTGAAGATGTTGATGGAGATTGACCCCCTCTCGGTGAGAGGATCGATAGTGATGACGATGTCTATGATTTCCCCCTCCCAGAGGGATGTTCCCTCGGCAGAACAGCTCCACTAGAGCCCTAGATTGGTCCTGCCCAGGTTCCGCCTCGAGAAGGCGGCGCTTCATCCGGAAAGCTTCTCTCTTATTTTTTTCTAGGGAAAAAGACACCATATAGCAGAAGATGGGCATCGGGGGCCTGCTAGGGGGGGCACGAGGTAGGGGGCGCGCCCAGGGGGGTAGGGCGTGCCCTCCACCCTCGTGGCTGGCTTGTGCCCCCCCTCTCTGGTGCTTCCTTTGCCCAATATTTTTTATTGATTCCAAAACTGATCTCTGTGAAGCTTGAGGACTTTTGGAGTTGTGTAGAATCGGTCTCTAATATTTTCTCCTTTTCTAGTCCAGAATTCCAGCTACCGGCATTCTCCCTCTTCATGTAAACCTTATAAAATAAGAGAGAAAAGGCATAAGTATTGTGATATAATGTGTAATAACAGCCCATAATACAATAATTATTGATATAAAATCATGATGCAAAATGGACGTATCAGTGGACTAGACATCTTTTGGAACCAAGAAATAAAGTTAGAAGTTATTGGTTACTCTGAGTATCATATTGATGTTCGTGTTGATGAGATGATAGAAAATCGGATTAGAATCACCTTTGCTTATGGTGCATCACAGATGCAAGAGAGATACAAAACGTGGAATATGTTGTGTGGCACAGCTGGTACAAGTAACTAACCATGGATGGTGATCAGAGACTTCTATGAAGTCCTCCATTCGCATGAACAAGATGGAATTGGTGCAAGGAGTCAAGCCCAAATGGATGTATTTCGTGATGCATTGAACACTTGTACCCTTTCTGATATAGGGTATAAAGGGCTAGATTAGCATTTGAGAAGAAGGTAGTGGGAGGATCTTACACCAGAGTCCGTCTAGACCGAGGAGTGGCAAATCCAGAATGACTCCTAACTTTCCCCTCGGCATCATTGGGGCATCTAATAGCGGCTAGCTCAGATCATGTACCACTATTGCTATGCCTGCATGGATTGCACGCACACAGAAGGGACGAAAGACCATTTAAATATGAGGTAGCATGGGAGTGGGACCCAACACTCCTAACCGTGGTGTGCAATGGTTGGTCACGAGCATCTGGGAACTCGATGGAACAGATGCAGAGCAAACTGGGCTTGTTGTCGAGTGAGCTAGCAACATGGGGTCTCGTGCAATTCGGAAACGTATGACAAGAAATCGACGTTTTAAAAAATGAGCTTCAGGTGTTGCGCGTTGTTCCTGGGTGCACCAGGCCATCTCAGCAGGAGATTAAAACTAATGACGGGCCTTCATCAAGAGGAGATCCTCTAGAGACAACATGCAAGAAATCGAATGGTTACTCCACGGTGATAAAAACTCTTATTTCTTCCACCTGCGGGCCAGCCATAGAAGTGCCGGAAGAATCAAAACAAAGCTTTGCAATGGCCTGATGGACAAATCACAGATGATGTACCCGAGATGGAGTCCATGATGATAGCCTTCTACAAAGATTTATATACTTCCGAGGGGGTAACGGGGATGGAACAGGTCCTTGATACCATGATAAGTCTCCAACGTATCTATAATTTATGAAGTATTCATGCCATGTTTACAATAGAACTAACCCGGACTGACGCTATTTTCAACAGAATTACCGTGGTGTTGTTTTTGTCCAGAAATAAAAGTTCTCGGAATGCAATGTAAATCAACAGAGAATTTTTCTGGAAAATATTAAATATACTGGAACAAAGAGTTACTGCAGGGGAGTCCTATGGGCCCCAAGAGGGTGGAGGGCGCGCCCACCCCTGGGGCGCGCCCCCTGCCTCATGGACTCTCCGTGGGCCCTCCTAACTTGTTCTTGACGCCAACCTCTTCTATAAATACACAAACCTCTAGAAAATAACCTTAGATCGGAAGTTCTGCCACGGCAAGCCTTTGTATCCACGAGAAATCAATCTAGGCCCTCTCTGGAACCCTATCGGAGCGGGCCATCATCACCGGAGGCCATGCGAGAGGATCCCGGAGGGGACATCATCGCCATGGAGGCCAAGGACCAGAGGGAGAACCTCTCCCCATCCAGGGGGAGGCCATGGAGGAGGAAGAACAAGGGGGAGAACCTCTCCTCCTCTGTCTTGGTGGCGCCGGAGTGCCATCGGGAGGGGAATCATTGCTGCGGTGATCGTCTTCATCAAAATCACTGTCATCATCACCATCATCATCTCTTTTATGCGGTCCACTCTCCCGCACCCCGCTGTAATCCCTACTTGAACATGGTGCTTTATGCCACATATTATGATCCAATGATGTGTTTCCATCCTATGATGTTTTGAGTAGATATCCTTTGTCTTTGGGTTGATTTATGATCTAGATTGGTATGAGTTGTATGTTTTATTTTGGTTGTGTCCTATTGTGCCATCTGTGTCGCGCAAGCGTGAGGGGTTACCTCTGTAGGGTGTTGCAATACGTTCATGATTCGCTTATAGTGGGTTTCTTGAGTGACAGAAGCATAAACCCGAGTAAGGGGGTTGTTGCGTATGGGATAAAGGGGACTTGATATGTTAATGCTATGGTTGGGTTTTACCTTAATGATCTTTAGTAGTTGCGGATGCTTGCTAGAGTTCCAATCATAAGTGCATATGATCCAAGAAGAAAAAGTATGTTATCTTATGCCTCTCCCTCATATGAAATTGCAATAGTGATTACTGGTCTTGTTAACAATTTCCTAGGACAATTCCGCACACCGACCCATCATTATTCCACACTCGCTATTTATAATATTTAGTAATATATTTTAACATTATGATAACAGCACATACTTTTATATTTTAGCTCTCTGATGCCATGCAAACTTATCCTCTTCATACCCACAACATAGTTTTATTTCTCGTTTCTAGTTGGAAGCAAACGTTTGGTGTACGTAGAGTCGTATCAATGGCAGATTGGAGTTGAGAGAATCTTGATCTTACCTTTAGCTCCTTGTGGGTCGACACTCCATATTTATCACTTCCACCTTTGGGAATTGCTACGGTGATTCCTTGCACTTGGGAATTATCATACCATTCCATGCAAAGTCACACATGAGATGAATGATGTGTTAAACGCTCCATACACCAAAGAGGAGGTAATAGGCCTTATTCCAAATGTTTGATACGTCTCCATCGTATCTACTTTTCCAAAATCTTTTGCTTTGGACTCCAATTTGCATGATATGAATGGAACTAACCCTGACTGATATTGTTTTCAGCAGAATTGCCATGGTGTTGTTTTTGTGTAGAAATCAAAGTTCTCAGATTGACCTGAAAATTTACGAAGAATTTTTGTGGAAAATATAAAAAATACTGGCGAAAAAAGATACCAGAGGGGGGCCACCCAAGAGCCACAAGTTCTAGGGCCGTGCCTACTCCCCCCAGGGCGCGCCTCCCAGGCTTGTGGGCCCCCTGGACCTCTAGCAACCATAAAATCAACTCCATATATACCTATTTGCAGACAAAAATCCCAAAGAGAATGATTCATCATGTTTCATGATAGGAGCCGCCGTCAACTCCCGTTCTTCATCGGGACGGATGATCTGGAGTCTGTTTGGGGCTCCGAAGAGGGGAAATCGACACCATCGTCATCATCAACCTTCATCCATCGCCAATTTCATGATGCTCACCACTCACTACTAGGAACATGCTTATACGTAGAACTTTACCAGTAGCACATGTTTAGGACCCCACGCTACTGGTAAGTACCAGTAGTGCTTGGTACAAAACGCGCTGCTGGTATTAATTAGCAGCAGCGTGGGTTGTTTTGGGTAGCGCTACTAGTAAGTGTGCCACACCACACCCCCAGATTAAGACAGAGTAGCAGTGTGGGTGCTGAACCCAGCGCTACTGGTAAAAACATATCTGTAGCGCCTGGTAGGCAAAACACGCTATTGCTATTTTTTCTGTGTAAACTTACAGGCCCCTATCCACTCCCCTGATCCACTCCCACCCGACCAAACTCTCGTGAATCCCTAGAAAAAACTCTCGTGAATCCCCTTCTCTGCCGCCACCACCCATGCCGACCCGTTCCGGCGAGCTCCGGCCGAAAGCGAAGAACTCACCGGAACCAGAATCATGTGCGTTCGCCGCACTGATAGGGGTGGGAGGCGGCCCTCTCTCCCTTGCCCTCTCCGCTTCCAGCTCGGCCTCCCTCCTCCGCGTCGGTGGTGACTCCCCGCAGTGTGGGAGACCCAGGTTTAGTCTTTCGCCCCGCCCCGGTGCTGCGCTGCTACTCCCCTCCCGCCCCGCCGACACCGACGCCGATGGACCGGGAAGAAGGTAAGGCGACGGCGAGCCTGCCGGATTTGGGAGCGACTGTGGCTAATTCTGGGGACGATTCCCGTTGATGTGCAGTGACGGAGTCCCTGGGCCAGGTGCCCCTCCTGCAGTGCCTCCCCGACTCTTCCATCCGTAGGATTGCCGACGCCGTCCAGGTCAAGCACGACGGTGAGTCACGCCGTCCCCCGTCCGAGCGCTGTAGTCGGCCCGCCGTGTTTGCCTACTTTAGGCGAGCGCAACCTGAATCTGGCTTGCGTCAGCTCAGAGTACTCTCTACTATTAGCTTACTGAATTACTGAGGATGCTCTCTGTGCCAGTCATGATTTATAGTTCACTGTACTTCATATCACGCACATGATTCTGTGTGCAGCTCACTGACCACGAACGATTTACTAGTCTGTAGTCTGTACTGGCGCTGCACTTCAATGCGTACTCATTAACTAAATGATGTTTAGCCCTTGACTCTTCGGTGTGTGCGCTTATCTGGAATGGTGGTGATTTTCTATTCACTGATTGTGTGGTCTGGGATCAAAGTTGATTTTTGCAAAAAAAAAATCATGCTGGCATTTTGCAGAACCTGGGGATTATATTGCTCGTGAAGGTGAACCCATAGATGGCCCTTGCATCATATTGGATGGGCAGGTATTAGTCATGCTAGTTCTTGCTTCACTTATTCATAGAGACACCTTTCTTTGACAGATTTGCAGAGTTCATTATAATGCTGTTGTTCACTATGAAAGGTCACTACTAGGAAAAAGCCTATAGATAGAGCAATAGTAGTTTTATTGGACTATTCAAGTGTCAACTCTTCTTATAGATATCTTCATATTTAATCTGTTGAGTTTGTAAAAACTTTATTAACAAATAGCTGCAGTTGTTGTGCAGATGGAAATAGTTAGGCTCTTTTACATTGTAGGAAATTCTGACATGAGCTTGTCCTCATGGAAAAATCATTCATACTGTAGACATCTCTAGTCAAACTCCTGCAAAATTTGCAAGTACTATTTTGAATGGCCATTCTGACACATTCAGGTGTTTTTGTTTGGTCAACAACCTATGACATCCCAACTCCACATTTTTCTTATGTCTATTTCTGTAGAATTTGCATCCCAGTTAGGCTCTTAAGGATTATAAGCACATAGCTAGAATTATGTACTATGCAATTCATTATTATCAAACATGGAAATATAAGGAACTGGTGGAAGTTCAAAGTTCCAGCAGTGTCTTGAAACAATTTTCCTGGAAATTATCTGTTAGAAGATAGTCCTGGAGTAATAAGCATTCCTGCAAGAAGAGAAAAAAGAACTTAACATGCTAATAGATGACAATCACGGCTAGAAATCCTCTATGTGATGCATATATGTGAGCTATTAAATTCAATGTTCAGTCTTCCCGTCATCCGGGTTTTGTACAGTTCAGCTGGCGTCCATTTTGTGTAAAGTGACTACATAAGTGACCATATTAATTCTTCTTGATTATACATCAACATTGCTCTAAATTCACCTTTTTGTTCCTGGGGCCCATTTGGGCAAGGTTCCATTCGCTGAAGTAGTAGGGGGATGCATACTGCTAACTTATACAGAGAAAATAAGTATTTTCTATGCATTCTAGCATTAGTTGTACATGCTGTCTTTTTAAATTCACCTTTTTGTTCCTGGGGTCGATTTGAGTAAGGTTCCATTCACTGAAGTAGTGAAAATTAGGAGCCATGAAAATTAACTAAAAAAGTAAAAACAGAGGAGAGGGTGCAGTGAGTAGCTGGGTCCCTAGCAACCAAAAGAAAAAAGAGCAAAACAGAGACCAATTACTTAATGTTAATTGTCTTATCTTGTGGTGTACGTCATGCAATTTTCTGTTCAGCAAACTGCTTGACCAATATTAATTATTTAGTAGGCTATATTAGTAATTTGATTTTTCTTGTTTTGTGCAGTTTGGAGAAATTCATGGTTATTTACAGTTTTGAGTTAGATTTACTCCATTTGAAATGAGGTACGTAATAACCTTCTTCTTGGCTGTATCATATATCTTCGTCGTTTTGGTCAAACTAGCATAAACCTTAATTCTTAATGCTGATGTGTTTCCACCCAACTCATACAGTAAGCCATGATGGTTACTTGATTTGCGTTGGCTTAACTTTCGAGGACAGACGTTTCCCTTTCACACTAGTAGCGATTGATTTGCTCCATCCAGGAGGCATGCATTATGCAAAATGTCTATATCAGCTAGAGAAGTAGTGGAAATCAGTAAACAATATTATTCTTATGCCTTATCTGAATAGCTTGAGAAATTCATATATTTATCTGTTGTTAATCCTTCCTTATTTAAAATATTTATTCGTTAAATGTTGGTGGGCAGGGCATATATACTTGATTGGGTATACAGAATCTTACTTGCTTCTAAATCCGCTGAGCTGTACTGATGATGGTGTGTTTTCTACTCACACATTTTATCCAAAGGATCCTTATGACAAAACGACTGCCACTTCTAGGTTGCTGGTATGTATTTTCCCACCATATGTGTATGCTTGTGCTTACCTCCATATGTATGCTTGTGCTTATCCCCATCCGCCTCGGCACATTCAGTCCAAATTTGACCAAATACTGAATATGGTGCACTTGTCGGTGCTACGTGCCATGCATCTTGGCCCATCTTAGGGAAATAATCAGTAAAGGCAGTAGTGTTTAGTCGTCCGCCACAGTGACTCGGTGGCAATATTAATTAGTATATCTCGGCCCATTGTTCTTGCTAATGAAGACTATTACCGACATCAATTATCCTTTCCTGTGTCTCAAAACTATCAACTTGACTCATAGAATGATCTTTTCTTTAGGATTCATGTTTTTCTTGTTATTATACATTACAATGAGTTCATTGTATTCAGTTTCTTTACAACTTCATGCACCTGAGCTATTTGCAGAAGGAGGGGAGCTGGCCTTCTTCACGTCTCGGGGCATTGTCTTCCTTGGATTCAACAAGGAGGGGACCCGGCCTTCTTCAGCTCTCGTGCAGCAAGTATGGACAAGCATCTGGTTGTTACTATTGATTCATGTGCATGTGCTAAAATGAAAGAAAATACTATACTGGATTTGAATGAGGAAACGAACTAATAAGTGTTTACTTCCCCGACGTGGGCGCAGGGGTGATCGATGTGGACCACCACAACCAGGTGGGTGTTGTGCTCTTCGGAGACTGCATCACGCAAATGATCGTCCAGGTGATTGCAACGCCGGAGGTCACCGAGGTGGAGGACCTCAATGCCACCACCCAGAGGGAGGGAGGGTTCGGGTCCACCGGCGTTTGAACTCCGAGCCTTGGTAGATACATCTAGAGAAGTGGTCTGGTTGTTTGCGTCTGATGTTAAATGGGATCTCGTGATCCCTTGGAGTTGAGATGGTCAATGTTGCAGCCATGAATGCTGGAAGTGCTAAATTGGTCCTGTGACCTTAGTTTATTCTGCATTGGACGTGTGTTGATTTCCATCCATGAATATTGCATCTGAATTTGATTTTTTTAATTTCTAATTACTTAGCTGTAGCGTGGGGTGGAAATGGAGCGCTACTAGTACATACCATAGTAGTAGCATAGGTGGGAAATGGAGTGCTACTAGTACTTAGGATAGTAGTAGCGTATGTGGAAAAAGAAGCGCTACTAGTACTTAGGATAGCTATAGCACGGGGTAAAAAACGCGCTACTTCTAAAATTTAGCTATAGCGTCGTAGCAGTAGCACGGGAACCCATGCTATTGGTATGTAAAAAACCTACACTACTGGTAGTGTTTTCCCTAGTAGTGGCTGGGAGTGAGTAATTCCTTTGTGGGCTTGTTGGAAGGTGACGGGTTAGATGAGATTTATCATGTAATTGAGTTAGTTTTGTTAGGGCTTGGTGCCTACTATCCACTATGTTCTGAGATTGATGTTGCTATGACTTTGCTATGCTTAATGCTTGTCAATAGGACCTGAGTGCCATGATTTTAGATCTGAACCTATTATGTTTTCATGAATATATGTGAGTCCTTGATCCTATCTTGCAAGTCTATAGTCACCTATTATGTGTTATGATCCTTTAACCCCGAAGTTACAATAATCGGGATACTTACCGGTGATGACCGTAGTTTGAGGAGTTCATGTATTCACAAAGTGTTAATGCTTTGGTCCGGTTCTCTATTAAAAGGAGGCCTTAATATCCCTTAGTTTCCATAAGGACCCCGCTGCCACGAGAGGGTAGGACAAAAGATGTCATGCAAGTTCTTTTCCATAAGCACGTATGACTATATTCGGAATACATGCCTACATTACATTGATGAACTGGAGCTAGTTTTGTGTCACCCTATGTTATAACTATTACACGAGGAATCACATCCGACAGCGGGGTCCTATTGCCTTTGTTGTAGATATTAAGGCCTTTGTTTGTGCTAATAGTAGCAAAGGAATCTGTGTGTGTGTGTGTATTTGTGTGTGTGTGGGGGTTGGGGGGTTGGGTGGGTGGGTGTTCTTGATTCTATCTTGCAAGTTCACCTATTACATGTTATGATCCACAAACCCCAAGGTGACAATGATTGGGACTCTTTCCGATGATTACTGTAGTTTGATGAGTTCATGTATTGACTAAGTGCTAATGCTTTGTTCCAGTTCTCTATTAAAAGAAGGTCTTAATATCCCTTAGTTTCCTTATGGACCCTGCTGCCACGGGAGGGTAGGACAAAAGATGTCATGCAAGTTCTTTTCCATAAGCACGTATGACTATATACGGAATACATGCCTACATTACATTGATTAATTGGAGCTAGTTTTGTGTCGCCCTAGGTTATGACTTCTACATGATGAATATTATCCAACATAATTATCCATCGCTGATCCAATGCCTACGAGCTTTTCACATATTGATCTTTGCTAAGTTACTTTCGCTACTGCTGCTGCTATTGCTGTTACAATCACTACAAAATTGCCTTTGCTACTATTACCACTGTTGTAGTTACTTCCATACTACTTTGCTACTAAATACATTGTTGTAGATATTAAGTCTTTCAGGTGTGGTTGAATTGATAACTCAACTGCTAATACATGTGAATATTCTTTGGCTCCCCTTGTGTTGAATCAATGAATTTGGTTTGAATACTCTACCCTTGAAAACGGTTGCGATCCCCTATAGTTGTGGGTCATATAGACCTTTTTCTAGCACCATTGCCAGGAGCATAGCTCTATTTGCTGAGTCACATGGGATTTATATCTGTTGACCACTATGAATAATCTGAAAGATACCAGAACCAAGAGCGTTCCCTCTAGGACGAGGGGAGGTAATGAGTTGTCATCTAGTTCTCCACTTGATTAACCTTTTGTTTTAAGTAATCTCGCGACACCACCACCCGCTATTAATCCTGATATGTCGCAAGTAATTGATGATGCTACTTCTGTTGTGAATGATGTTTATGATGATGCTAGTACTTTGCTTGATAAGACTGTGCCATAGGGTGAATTTCTGAATGAACAACTTGCTAGAGCTAAAGAAATTGACAATGCTGAAATTGAAGATTATGATTCACCTATTAGACATGATCATCCTAGATATGAATTGTCTGATATACTTGAGGGTTATGTTATGGATGGAGAGGTATCTAGAGACTTTCTTGCTTGTAAGGATAGAGATGATCTTAAGAAATTTACTAGTCAAGTTGAAAGAAAAATCTTTGAATGGTAGAATGAAATATGATTCTAAGTTTTCAACTTCACCTATCTTTGTTACTGATAAGAATTCACTACTAGAAACAGAGAATATGCCATCAGTCCCCTCTTTACCGTCTGCTAGTAGACGACAAAGAGAGGACTAATGGCAAAGATCATATCTGCCATTAGTCCCCTCTTTGTTGTCTTCTAGCTGACGGCAAAGAGACCCAAAGCAGACGACAAAGAGCTGGGTAGGGCCCACTGGAGCGATGTGCTGGGTAGTAAACTCTTTGTTGTGCGTGATAACCCACAAGTATAGGGGATTGCAACAATTTTTAAGGGTAGAGTTTTCAACCCAAATTTATTGATTCGAGACAAGGGGAGCGAAAGAATATTCTCGAGTATTAGTAGCCAAGTTGAAAATTCAACCACACCCGAAAGACTTAATATCTGCAGCAAAATATTTAGTAGCAAAGTACTATGGAAGTAACAGTAACGGTGGCAAAAGTAACATTAGCAGTTTTGTAGTGATTGTAACAGTAGCAATGGCAAAGTAACTTAGCAAAGATCAATATGTGAAAAGCTCATAGGCATTGGTTCAGTGATGGATAATTATGTCGGATGGCATTCATCATGCAACAGTTATAACCTAGGGTGACACAAAACTAGCTCCAATTCATCAATATAATGTAGGCATGTATTCCGTATATAGTCATACGTGCTTATGGAAAATAACTTGGATGTCATCTTTTGTCCAACCCTCCCGTGGCAGCGGGGTACTAACAGAAACTAATGGATATTAAGGCATCCTTTTAATAGAGAACCAGAACAAATTATTTGCACTTAGTGAGTACATGAACTCCTCAAACTACGGTAATCACCAGAAAGAATCCCAATTATTGTCGCTTTGGGGTATGCAGATCATAGATCGTAATAGGTGTCTACAAATTGCAAGAGCGGATCAAGAACTCAAATACATTCATGAAAACATAATAGGTTTCAGATCTGAAATCATGGCACTCGGGCCCTAGTGACAAACATTAAGCATAACAAAGTCATAGCAACATCAACCTGAAAACATAGTGGATACTAGGGATCAAACCCTAACAAAACTAAGTCGATTAAATGATCAATCTCATCCAACCTATCACCGTCCAACAAGCCTACAATGGAATTACTCATTCCCATGGTGAGCGTCATGAAATTGGTGATGGAGGATGGTTGATGATGACGACGGCGTCGATTTCCCCTCTCCGGAGCCCAAAACAGACTCCAGATCTGCCCTCCCGATGAAGAACAGGAAGCAGCGGCGGATCCGTATCGTAAAGCACGATGAATCCTTATCCTTGAATTTTCTCCCATAATAGGTTTATATGGAGTTGGAGTCGAGTTCGGAGGAGGTCCAGGGGCCCACAAGCCACCTAGGCGCGCCCTAGGGGGGCTCACCCCTAGGCTTGTGGCCAATGGGTGGACCCCCTTTGGTTGATTCTTACGCTAGTATTTCTTATTAATTCCAAAAATATTCTCCGTAAATTTGCAAGTCAATCAAAGAACTTTTATTTCTGCACAAAAATAACACCAAGGCAATTCTCCTGAAAACAGCGTCAGTCCGGGTTAGTTCCATTCAAATCATGCAAATTAGAGTCCAAAACAAGGGAAAAAGAGTTTGGAAAAGTAGATACGATGGAGACGTATCAACTCTCCCAAGCTTAACACAATGCTTGTCCTCAAGCAATTCAGTTGACAAACTAAAAGTGATAAAGAAAAACTTTTACAAACTATGTTTGATCTTGTTGTTGTAAATATGTCTAACTGTTGTTCAGGTTATCAGCAAAGGTTATGAACTAACCATATTCACAATAACATTTAGGTCTCATATTTACTCATATCAATGGCATAATCAACTAACGGGCAATAATAATAAATCCCACTAGCATGTCTTGTGAGTCCATGTGTGTTGTGAATTATACCCCTTAAAATACTCTGGACGCTCTGGAACTGGCTCAAGAGCATTTAACTGATCTAGGATTTCTTGGCTTGTCAACGGAGGTGGTGTAGAGTTTTTCACAACTCTACCTTTGATGAAGTTCTTCTTGTCTTTCCTGAACTTATGCCGAGGATCCAGGATTTGTCTACGCAAGTCGAAGCAAGAAAACATGCGACACGCCTGCAGCCAACAAAACTCAAGAGTCGCCTTGCATGTGGGGCACGGGAACCTTCCATGCACAACCATCCAACGAATAGCGCATACGCCGTATGTCATGCGTCGAGTACATGTACCAGACATGCATTATGAAGTTCTGTTTGCTAAAGGCGTCGTATGTCTTGAACCCATTATCCCAGGCTTCTTGCAATTCGTCCTTAAGCGGCTGCATGTACATATTCATATTCTTCCCCGGATAGTTCCTCCCTGGAATTATCTGTTGGGGAACGCGGTAATTTAAAAAAATCCTACGATCACGCAAGATCTATCTAGGTGATGCATAGCAATGAGAGGGGAGAGTGTGTCAACGTACCCTCGTAGACCGAAAGCAGAAGCGTTATGACAACGCGGTTGATGTGGTCGTATGTCTTCAAGATTCGACCGATCAAGTACCGAACGCACGGCACCTCCATGATCTGCACACGTTCAGCTCAGTGACGTCCCTCGAACTCTATATCCAGCTTAGGCCGAGGGAGAGTTCCGTCAGCACGACGGCGTGGTGACGGTGATGACGAAGTTATCGGCGCAAGGCTTCGTCTAAGCACCACAACGATATGACCGAGGTGGAAATCCGTGGAGGGGGGCACCGCACACGGCTAAAAGATCAACTTGATCAACTTGTGTGTCCTATGGTGCCCCCCTGCCCCCGTATATAAAGGAGCAATGGGGGAGGCTGGCCGGCCCATGTAGGGCGCGCCCCAAGAAGGATTCCTACTAGGAATCCTATTCCAGTAGGTTTCCAACTTGGGGAAGGGAGGGGGAATGACGGAGAGGGAGAGAGGGAAGGCAAGGGGCGCCCCCCCCTCCTTTTCCTATTCGGACTCAGGGGAAGGGAGCGCGTGGCCTGCCCTGGCCGGCCCCCTCTCTCTCCACTAGGGCCCATCGAGGCCCCATTCGTTCTCCGGGGGGTTCCGGTAACCATCCGGCACTCCAGTTTTATCTGAAACTCCTCCAGAACATTTCCGGCGTCCGAATATAGTCGTCCAATATATCAATCTTTATGTCTCGACCATTTTGATACTCCTCGTCATGTCTATGATCACATCCTGGACTCCGAACAATCTTCGGTACAACATATCACATAAACTCATAATACCAATCGTCATTGAACGTTAAGCGTGCGGACCCTATGGGTTCAAGAACTATGTAGACATGACCGAGACACGTCTCCGTCAATAACCAATAGCGTAACCTGGATGCTCATATTGGTTCCTACATATTCTACGAAGATCTTTATCTGTCAAACCACATAACAACATATGTTTTCCCTTTGTCATCGGTATGTTACTTGCCCAAGATTCGATCCTCGGTATCATTATACCTAGTTCAATCTCTTTAATGGCAAGTCTCCTTACTCGTTCCTTAATACTTCATCCCGCACCTAACTCATTAGTTACAATGCTTGCAAGGATTATAGTGATGAGTATTATCGAGAGGGCCCAGAGATACCTCTCCGAAACACGGAGTGAAAAATCCTAATCTTGATATATGCCAACCCAACAAACACCTTCGGAGACACCTGTAGAGCACCTTTATAATCACCCTTTTACATTGCGACGTTTGGTAGCAGACAAAGTGTTCCTCCGGTATTCGGGAGTTGCATAATCTCATAGTCTGAGGAACATGTATATGTCATGAAGAAAGCAGTAGCAATGAAACTTTAACGATCATAATCCTAAGCTAACAGATGGGCCATTTCCATCACATCATTATCCTAATGATGTGATCCCGTTCATCAAATGATAACACATGTCTATGGTTAGGAAACATAACCATCCTTGATTAACGAGCTAGTCAAGTAGAGGCATACTAGGGACACTATGTTTTGTCTAGGTATTCACTCATGTACTAAGTTTCTTGTTAATACAATTCTAGCATGAATAATAAACATTTATCATGATATAAGGAAATATAAATAACAACTTTATTATGGTCTCTAGGGAATTTTTCCTTCAGTCTCCCACTTGCACTAGAGTCAATAATCTAGTTCACATTGCCATGTGATTTAACATCAATAGTTCACATCTGTATGCGATTAACACCCATAGTTCACATCGCCATGTGACCAACAACCAAAGGGTTTACTAGAGTCAATAATCTAGTTCACATTGCTATGTGATTAACACCCAAAGAGTACTAAGGTGTGATCATGTTTTGCTTATGAGAGAAGTTTAGTCAATGGGTCTTTCACATTCAGAGCCGTATGTATTTTGCAAATATTCTATGTCTACAATGCTCTGCACGAATCTACTCTAGCTAATTTCTCCTACTTTCAATATGTATCCAGATTGAGACTTAGAGTCATCTGGATCGGTGTAAAAGCTTGCATCGATGTAACTCTTTACGATGAGCTCTTTTATCACCTCCATAATCGAGAAATATTTCCTTAGTCCTCACTAAGGATAATCTTGACCGCTGTCCAGTGATCTACTCCTAGATCAAAATTGTACTCCTTTGCCAAACTCAGGGCAGGGTACACAATAGGTCTGGTACACAGCACATCATACTTTATCGAACCTATGACTATGGCATAGGGAATGACTTTCATTCTCTTTCTATTTTCTGTCATGCTCGGGCTTTGAGTCTTACTCAACTTTACACCTTGTAATACATGCAAGAACCCTTTCTTTGACTGATCCATTTTGAACTTCTTCAAAACTTTACCAAGGTATGTGCTTTGTGAAAGTCCAATTAAGCGTCTTGATCTATCCCTATAGATCTTGATGCCCAATATGTAAGCAGCTTCACCGATGTCTTTCATTGAAAAACTCTTATTCAAGTATCCCTTTATGCTATCTAGAAATTCTATATTATTTCCAATCAACAATATGTCATCCACACTTAATATTAGAAATGCTATAGAGCTCCCACTCACTTCCTTGTAAATACAGGCTTCACTTCAAGTCTGTATAAAACTATATGCTTTGATCAACTCATCAAGGCGTATATTCCAACTCCGAGATGCTTGCACCAGTCCATAGATGGATCGCTGGAGCTTGCACACCTTGTTAGTATCTTTAGGATTGACAAAACCTTCTAGTTGCATCATATACAACTCTTCTTTAATAAACATCCATTTAAGGAATGTAGTTTTGACATCCATTTGCCAGATTTCATAAAATATGGCAACTACTAACACGAATCAGACGGATTTAAGCATCGCTACAGTTGAGAAAATCTCATTGTAGTCAACACCTTGAACTTGTCGAAAACCTTTTGCGACAAGTCGAGCTATTTAGATAGTAACACTACTATCAGTGTCCATCTTCCTCTTGAAAATCCATTTATTTAATATGGCTTGCCGATCATCAGGCAAGTCCACCAAAGTCCACACTTTGTCTTGATACATGGTTCCCATCTTAGATTTCATGGCCTCAAGCCATTTCGCAGAATCTGGGATCATCATCGCTTCCTCATAGTTCATAGGTTCATCATGGTCTAGTAATGTGACTTCAAAATAGGATTACCGTACCACTCTGGTGCAAACCGTACTATGGAAAACCTACGAGGTTTTGTAGTAACTTGATCTGAAGTTTCATGATCATCATCATTAGCTTCCTCACTAATTGGTGTAGGAATCACTAGAACTGATTTCTGTGATGAACTACTTTCCAATTCAGGAGAAGGTACAATTACCTCATCAAGCTCTACTTTCCTCCCACTCACTTCTTTCAGAGAAACTCCTTCTCTAGAAAGGATCTATTCTTAGCAATGATCTTGCCTTTGGATCTGTGATTGAAGGTGTACCCAACAGTTTCCTTTGGATATCCTATGAAGACGCGGTTCTTCGATTTGGGTTCGAGCTTATCAGGTTGAAGCTTTTTCACATAAGCATCGCAGCCCCAAACTTTAAGAAATGACAACTTTGGTTTCTTGCCAAACCACAGTTCATAAGGCGTCGTCTCAACGGATTTTGATGGTGCCCTATTTAAAGTGAATGCAGCTGTCTCTAATGCATAACCCCAAAACAATAGTGGTAACCCGGTAAGAGACATCATAGATCGCACCATATCCAATATAGTGCGGTTACGACGTTCGGACACACCATTACGATGTGGTGTTCCATGTGGCGTGAGCTATGAAACTATTCCACATTGTTTTAAATGAAGGCCAAACTCGTAACTCAAATATTCTCCTCTACGATTAGATCGTAGAAACTTTATTTTGTTGTTATGATGATTCTCCACTTCACTCTGAAATTCTTTGAACTTTTCAAATGTTTCAGGCTTGTGTTTCATTAAGTAGATATACCCATATCTGCAAAAATCATCTGTGAAGTTAAAAAATAACGACACCCGCCACGAGCATCAACACTCATTGGATCGCATGCATCGATATGTATTATTTCCAATAAGTCACTAGCTCGTTCCATTGTTCCGGAGAATGGAGTTTTAGTCATCTTGCCCATAAGGCATGGTTCACAAGCATCAAATGATTCCAAAAGTCCATCTTTATGCAGTTTCTTCATGCGCTTTACACCGATATGATCCAAACGGTAGTGCCACAATATGTTACACTTTCATTATCAACTTTGCATCTTTTGGCATCAATATTATGAATATGTGTATCACTACAATCAAGATTCAATAAACCATCAACATTGGGTGTATGACCATAGAAGGTTTTATTCATGTAAACAGAATAACAATTTATTATCTGTCTTAGATGAATAATCGTATCACAATAAACACGACCTAATCATATTTATGCTCAACGCAAACACCAAATAACATTTTTTTAGGTTCAACACTAATCTCAAAAGTATAGGGAGTGTGCGATGATCATCATATCAATCTTGGAACTACTTCCAACACACATCATCACTTCACCCTCAACTAGTCTCTGTTTATTCTGTAACTCCTGTTTCGAGTTACAAATCTCAGCAATTGAACAAGTATCAAATACCCAGGGGCTACTATAAAAACTAGTAAGGTACACATCAATAACCTTTATATCAAATATACCCTTGTTTACTTTGCCATCCTTCTCATCCACCAAATATTCAGGGCATTTCAGCTTCCAGTGACCATTTCCTTTGCAGTAGAAGCACTTAATTTTAGGCTTTGGTCCAGCTTTGGGCTTCTTCATGGGAGTGACAACTTGCTTGCCATTCTACTTGAAGTTCCCTTTCTTTCCCTTTGCCCTTTTCTTGAAACTACTGGTCTTGTCAATCATCAACACTTGATGCTCTTTCTTGATTTCTACCTTCGTTGATTTCAGCATCACGAAGAGCTTGGGAATCGTTTTCGTCATCCCTTGCATACTATAGTTCATCACGAAGTTCCAGTAACTTGGTGATGGTGACTAGAGAACTCTGTCAATCACTATATTATCTGGAAGATTAACTCCCACTTGATTCAAGCGATTGTAGTACCCCAGACAATCTGAGCACATGCTCACTGCTTGAGCTATTCTGCTCCATCTTTTAGCTATAGAACTTGTTGGAGACTTCATATCTCTCAACTTGGTTACTTTCTTGAAATATTAACATCAACCTCTGGAACATCTCATATGGTCCATGACGTTCAAAACGTCTTTGAAGTCCCGATTCTAAGTCGTAAAGCATGGTGCACTAAACTATCATGTAGTCATCATATTAAGATAGCCAAACGTTCATAACATCTGCATCTGCTCCTGCAATAGTTTTGTCACCTAGTGGTGCATCAAGGACATTATTCTTCTGTGCAGCAATGAGGATACACCTCAGATGACGGACCGAGTCTACATCATTGCTACTATCATCTTTCAACATAGTTTTCTCTAGGAACATATAAAAACATAGGGAAGCTATAACGCGAGCTATTGATCTACAACATAATTTGCAAAATACTATCAGGACTAAGTTCATGATAAATTAAAGTTAAATTAATCATATTACTTAAGAACTCCCAGTTAGATAGACATCCCTCTAGTCATCTAAATGGCCACGTGATCCAAATCAACTAATCCATGTCCGATCATCACGTGAGATGGAGTAGTTTTTATTGGTGAGCATCACTATATGTTGATCATATCTACTATATGATTCATGCTCAAACTTTTGGTCTCCAGTATTCCGAGGCCATATCTGCATATGCTAGGCTCGTCAAGTTTAACCCGAGTATTCTATGTGTGCAAAACTGGCTTGCACCCGTTGTATGTGAACGTAGAGCCTATCACACCCGATCATCACGTGGTGTCTCAACACGAAGAACTGTCGCAATGGTGCATACTCAAGGAGAACACTTATACCTTGAAATTTTAGTAAGGTATCATCTTACAATGCTACCGAAGAACTAGGCAAAATAAGAAGCATAAAAGATAAATATCACATGTAATCAAAATATGTGACATGATATGGCCATCATCATCTTGTGCCTTTGGTCTCCATCTCTAAAGTACCATCATGATATCCATCGTCACCGGCATGACACCATGAGCTCCATCATCTTGATCTTTATCAACGTGTCATCACATGACCGTCTCGCCAACTATTGATTTTGCAACTATTGCTATCGCATAGCAATAAAGTAAAACAATTATATGGCGCTTGCATCTTATGCAATAAAGAGACAACCATAAGGCTCCTGCCAGTTGCCAATAACTTTAACAATACATGATCATTTCATACAACAAATTATATCACATCATGTCTTGACCATATCACATCACAGCAAGCCCTGCAAAAACAAGTTAGACGTCCTCTACTTTGTTGTTGCAAGTTTTGCATGGCTGCTACGGGCTTCTAGAAAGAACCGTTCTTACATACGCATCAAAAACCACAACAATTTTTCGTCAAGTGTGTTGTTTTAACCTTCAACAAGGACCGGGCGTAGCCACACTCGATTCATATAGAGTTGGACAAACAAACACTCACTAGCCACCTGTGTGCGAAGCACATCGGTAGAACCAGTGTCACGTAAGCATACACGTAATGTCGGTCTAAGCCGCTTCATCCAACAATACTGCCAAATCAAAGTATGACATGCTGGTAAGCAGTATCACTATTATCGCCTACAACTCTTTGTGTTCTACTCATGCATATAACATCTACGCATAGACCTGGCTCTGATGCCACTATTGGGGAACGCAGTTGAAAGTGCAACTATCCCTAGGTGGTTTTGGTAACTATTGACAACATATAGCTCATTGAACTAATGCTACTTCAAAATGAATATTTCAGGAAAGTTCAATGATTGGCATGGCATGGATTAGGAATGTGGACCCCTCAAAATGCTAAGGACAAAGGATTGGATCGAGCTCTAAAGCTCAAGACTCTACATTTTACTTTTAGTGATCCAAGATCACATTGAGTCCATAGGAAAAGCGAATACTATTAAAAGGGGATGAGGTGTTGCTTAATGGCTTGCTTGCTCAAAGTGCTTAGTGATATGCTCCAAAACCCTCAACCACTTTCCCATATCCACGTATGTCCCAAACCAAAACTCAAACTCGGCCCCACCGATTTGATCTATCCGGCGCCACCGAGTTCATTTGACATAGCCACTGCCATAAACCCTAGTCACTTCGGTCTCACCGACAGGGATCTTGGTCTCACCGAGATGGGATTGCAAACTCTTTGTTTCCCTTCGTAACGCTTTGGTCTCACCGAGATGAGTGATTGGTCCCACCAAGTTCGGAATGCAAACTCCATTTCCCCTTCGTAACGTTTCGGTCTCACCGAGATGATCAAATCGGTCAAACTGAGTTTGCCTGACCAACTATCTGGTTAGCTTATTACCAAAGTTGGTCCCACCGAGTTTGTGTAATTGGTCTCACCGAGATTATGTTACCTAACCCTAAAGAAATAGGTCCCACCGAGTTGACATGTCGGTCCTGTAGAAATACCTAATGGTCACATTATGAACTAAATCTGTCTGACCAAGTTTTCTGATTCGGTCTCACCGAGTTTGGTACATTGTGTGTAACAGTTAGATTTTGTATGGAGGCTATATATACCCCTCCACCCTTTCTTCATTTGTGGAGAAAGCCATTAGAACGTTCGTACATTTCCAGCATTCATTTTCTATGAAAGAACCACCTACTCATGTGTTGAGGTCAAGATATTCCATTCTGACCACATAAATCTTGACCTCTAGCCTTCCCCAAGATGCTTTCCACTCAAATCATCTTCCACCAAATCCAATCCTATGAGAGAGAGTTGAGTGTTGGGGAGACTATCATTTGAAGAACAAGAGCAAGGAGTTCATCATCAACACACCATCTATTACCTTTTGGAGAGTGGTGTCTCCTAGATTGGTTAGGTGTCCCTTGGGAGCCTCTGTCAAGATTGTGGAGTTGAACCAAGGAGTTTGTACAGGCAAGGAGATCGCCTACTTTGTGAAGATCTACCCTAGTGAGGCAAGTCCTTCATGGGTGATGGGCATGGTGGGATAGACAAGGTTGCTTTTTCGTGGACCCTTCGTGGGTGGAGCCCTCCGTGGACTCGCGCAGCCGTTACCCTTAGTGGGTTGAAGTCTCCATCAACGTGGATGTATGATAGCACCACCATTCGGAACCACGCCAAAAATCTCCGTGTCTACATTGCGTCTGCTCCCTCAAAACTCCTCCCTTTACCTTCATGTGCAATGTTTTATATTCTGCTGCTATACTCTTAGAATTGCATGTGTAGGTTGATTGCTTGACTTGTGCAAAGTTGCTAAAATCTGCCAAGACTTAAAATTGGGAAAAGGCTATATTTTTATTTGGTCAAGTATTCTAATCACCCCCCTCTAGACATACTTTCAATCCTACAAGTGGTATCAGAGCTACAATCTCCATTTGGCTTGATTTCCATAGCTTTTGGTGATCATAGCCTTGGCTTCACAACCTAGGAGAGTATGGCGTCTAGCGAGGGAAATTACCACCGTAGAGGTCCATAATTTGATGGTACTAATTTCGCAAGTTCGAAGCATAAGATGAAAAATGCATATTCTTGGACATAACCCCGTCGTTTGGGCTATTGTGTGTATTGGCTTGCAAGGTGAGTTCTTCGATGGGAGAGAAACAAACCATGAAGCTCCCGCGGAAGAGTTGAAGATGCTGCAATACAACGCTCAAGCTTGTGATATTCTGTTCAACGGATTGTGCCCCGAAGAATTCAACAAAATCAGACATTTTGAGAATGCAAAGGAAATTTGGGATACTTTGATTGATATGCACGAAGGTACCAACTACGTCAAGGAATCCAAGTTGGATGTGCTTCAATGTCAACTTGACAAGTTCAAAATGAAGGCTGGTGAAGGTGTTACTGGAATGTACTCTAGGCTTGCTCTCATCACAAATGAGATTGCCGTCTTAGGAAGTGAAGAGATGACCGGTAGATTCATCATCAAGAAGATCCTAAGAGCCTTGGATGGAAAATATGATACCGTGTGCACATTGATCCAAATGATGCCCAATTACAAAGATCTCAAGCCAACGGAAGAATTGTTGCTCATGAGATGTCACTCAAGGATAAAGAAGAGCTTCACAACAAGTCAAGTGGTGCTTACAAAGCCTCATGTGATGCTCCTACATCATCAAGTGAGAAACAAACCTTCAATGGCGAATTGAGCCTAATGGTGAAGAACTTCAACAAGTTCTACAAGACTAGAAGCAAGGAAAGAAGTTCCAAGTCAAGGTCCTACAATGACAAAAGATCTTCGAGTCGTGAACGTAATTGCTACAATTGTGGAAGACCCGGACACTACTCCAACGAGTGTACGGCTCCCTACAAAAGAATAGAAGATTCACCTAAAAGAAGAAGTAGAGAAGAAGAATCACCACCAAGAGAGAGAAGGAGTAGACATGATCGTTATGAACAAAGAACCTCCCGGAGAAGCAAGGATTCGGAAAGGAAGGACAAATCATCAAAGAGCTACACAAAATGAAGACATCAAGCTCACGTTGGTGAATGGGTATCTGGCTCTGACTCCGACCACCACTACGAAAGAAGTTATCACTCCGACTCCGAATATACTCAAGATGAAGGTGTTGCCGGTCTACACTACAAAAAATACACTTTTGTGGTGATACGTGTTTGTCACAGTAGGTCATGTTTTTTGTCATGCATGTACATCCATGACGAATTTATGACAGAATCAAGATAGTCATACCTGTGCTGTCGTAGAAGTGTTCCATGACATTACCAAAATTATCATCACGGAAGTATCCACTTCCATGACGATAAATCGCGCGTCACAGAAGTGCTTTCGTCAAGGGTGACCGACACATGGCATCCACCGTAATGGAACGCCGTTAAGCTATCGAGTCCAGTTTTGGATCCGATAACCCGTTAACAGCCCCAACCAATGGGGATTTTCCACGTGTAAAATCATCATTGGCTTGACGAAACACGTATCGGCTCATCGTTGGGACAGATGGCATCCACTCATTGGACCCAAGGAGCCTATGATACATCGACACGTGGCACGCCCAGCAGAGGCCCATTCCTGTGAAAAGGCCGGCCCGTTTGACTTGGTCAAAAAGTGGTGGGCCGGCCCACGGAAAGCCTGTTAACGACATGTTCGCATATAGCCCATTTACAGCCCGCTAACCCAGGGCCCGTTACGGCCTCTCCGAATTAGGCCCAGTAGCTTCATCTGGGCCGTCCAATATGATTCCAGCCTGTTTTAACTTCTGGCCCATGTATGGCCCATGACGTCTTTCGGCCCATATGAGGCCCTTTGTAACTCTTGGCCCAATAACGGCCCATGGTGAAACTGGCCCATAGTGAACACTGTATCACTTTATACTCATTAACGACCCATTATTCCATTGGGCTGTTTCCAGGCCATGTTATCTTTCGGCCTCCTCAGGGCCCATTTATTCTTGGGCTCATTTCCAACATTCGGTTACTTACGACCCATTACTATCATTTTCTGCTTGTGGGCCAAATTCAGCCAATGGTTACAGTAGGCCCATTTGTGGCCCGTTAATACGTTGGACTATTTTCATGTCAAAAAACATGTTGGGCTGTTTTCATAGAGTTATCAAATACGGCCTATTAACGGCCCGTTATGGTCCACGAATAGTACGGCCTATGATTGGCGAAATGATGATACGCCCCATAGAAGGCCCATGGATCCTACGGCCCGTAGAAGGCCCATGGATCGTCCGGCCCGTACAGAAGGCCAATGGATCCTATGGCCCATAGAAGGCCCATGGATCATACGGCCCACAGGAGGCCCATGGTTACCACAGTCTGTGTGTTGCCATGCTTATTTTGACCTAGTTTCCAAAAGTAGGTTGTTGTGGCCACTAGAAAAACACACAAAAAGAACTGCAGTGACTACAAGCAAACAACTAAACAAGACAATAAGGAAATAAATAAGCAAGCAATTTTACCGTTATTACACATATTACATCCACTGGGCATCAAAGTTCGCCACCAGTGTAAACATAGGGAACAAAGCAACATATTACATACACTGGTCGTCAAAATTGGCCACCAGTGCAAATAAACGCAGCAGCAAAACAAGAGCATAACTGAAACTACTTCAGAAGAGCTCAAGAAACATTATCCTGGGTATCCACCATGCTGGCAATAAGCTTTGCAAGCTTATTAGCTTTGTCCTGTTTGGCACTGAAATCCTCTAACGTTTGTTGTTGCACCAGAAAGTATGCATATGAATGCTCCAAGGACTTCCACAGTCCTTCCGCTTCTTGTCGCAGCACAGCTGATCGATGTCTTTTAGCTTGTAGTTGAGACTCAAGAAACCGAACTGATTTAGACAGTGAGTTTGAATAGCTTGTGAAAGCAGTAGTGGCAAGTAACTCGAACAGTAAACCAAGACAGGACTTTGGGGTTATCTCACTGTCTTCAAGATGGTCTTCCTTAGCTGTTTTATCAGCTTTGTTGGAGACCAACAAGGATGTCTCACTATCCTGAACCTTATCTGCATTACTTCCTTTACCATTGCTTAATAAGGCACTCTTCCCCAATATTCTGTCAGCATCCTAAAAGAAGAAACAAGCAGACACATAACAGGTGTAGCATGTAGTAGTATATGAAACTCATTTCGGTGAACCAGTTCATTAGTAAGGTGGACATGATTAAACTACCAAGTCTTCTATTGCCAAGTACTAGTACATAATAAAAGCATCAAACAAACATATATCTATGTCCTATGGTCACTGCATTGTCTTGCCAAATCAAAATAGAGACACAATTCAAATCATATCAGTTCAAGACAAAGCAGCAGTGAAAGAATACAAAGCATGGGAAACTACATGGCACAACAAGATATCAGATGGGTACCACGGGTCTACATGTACAACAACACTATTGGCTCTATTGTGATGCTACTAATGTGCATGATATGAGAAGTCAGTCGAAATCAACAGAGCTATTCATAAGAGCAAACCTGTTAAAGAAAGATGCGTGAACATACCTGCTGTGCGATTGGAGTTTCAATTGGATCCTTCAATTTAAAAATAAGTTTGTATGAGTAAATACAGTGACAGAAGAGTAAAGTGATAACCCGCAAGTATAGGGGATCGCAACAGTTTTCGAGGGTAGCGTATTCAACCCAAATTTATTGATTTGACACAAGGGGAGCCAAAGAATATTCTCGAGTATTAGGAGTTGAGTTGTCAATTCAACCACACCTGGATAACTTAGTATCTGCAGCAAAGTGTTTAGTAGCAAAGCAGTATGGAAGTAACGGTAATGATAGCAAAAGTAACAATAGCAGTTTTTGTAGTAATTGTAACAGTGGCAACGGCAAAGTAAATAAGCAAAGCACAATATGTGAAAAGCTCGTAGGAATTGGATCAGTGATGGATAATTATGTCGAATGTGATTCCTCATGTAATATTTATAACATATGGTGACACAGAACTAGCTCCAGTTCATCGATGTAATGTAGGCATGTATTCCGAATATAGTCATACGTGCTTATGGAAAAGAACTTGCATGACATCTTTTCTACTACCCTCCCATGACAGCGGGGTCCTTATGGAAACTAAGGGATATTAAGGCCTCCTTTTAATAGAGAACCGGACCAAAGCATTAACACTTAGTGAATACATGAACTTCTCAAACTACGGTCATTGTCGGTGTCAAAACCAGCGGATCTCGGGTAGGGGGTCCCGAACTGTGCGTCTAGGCGGATGGTAACAGGAGACAAGGGACGCGATGTTTTACCCAGGTTCGGGCCCTCTTCATGGAGGTAAAACCCTACGTCCTGCTTGATTGATATTGATGATGTGGGTATTTCAAGAGTAGATCTACCACGAGATCAAGGAGGCTAAACCCTAGAAGCTAGCCTATGGTATGATTGTTGTTCGTCCTATGGACTAAAGCCATCCGATTTATATAGACACCGGAGAGGGCTAGGGTTACACAGAGTCGGTTACAATGGTAGGAGATCTACATATCTGTATCGCCAATCTTTCCTTCCACGCCAAGGAAAGTCTCATCCGGACACGGGATGAAGTCTTCAATCTTGTATCTTCATGGTCTTGGAGTTCGGTCGATGATGATAGTTCGGCTATCCGGACACCCCCTAGTCCAGGACTCCCTCAGCAGCCCCTGAACCAGGCTTCAATGACGATGAGTCCGACGCGCATATTGTCTTCGGCATTGCAAGGCGGGTTCCTCCTCCGAATAATTTATAGAAGATTGTGAACACGAGGATAGTGTCCGGCTCTGCAAAATAAATTCCACATACCACCGTAGAGAGAATAATATTTACACAAGTTCAATCTGCTAACGTATTTTGTTGCGTGATGTCACACCACAATCAAGCCTTTACTCGAATCGTTTTTATTATACCACCTCCGCGCGTTTAGCGAAGCGATTTCCTTGGCACGTCTTGTCGAAGAAGAGATTGTGTTCCCCTTATTCCGGGATTCTCATCAATACAGATGTGGGTAACCCAACCGCGCCCGTTGCCACGCCCCCTCCATCGAAGGCGGGTTCCAAATGGTCACGGGGACGGCTCTTGGTATTCTCCCTCTTTATAATGAGACCAAGGCCCATTCTTTTTCTTCAATCCTCAATCGAATCCGCCCCTCGCCCCGAGTTCCAAATCCCAGGGCTCCAGATTCGGGTACTTCCGTCCTTCGACAATGTCCGGCTCCGACCTACGAGGCCGGTGGATGCCCTCCTCCATCACGGAAGAGGATGTGCTAAAGCTGAGAGACGCCAGGTACTTAACCTATGAGATTTCCCATAGGTTGCCTGCCCAAGGGCAAGTTATTCCTATTCCTGAGCCCGGCGAGAGTGTCGTGTTCGTGTCTCACCTCCGTCGGGGTTTAGGATTCCCGATGGATCCCTTCGGGAGGGGGCTCATGTTTTACTATGGGCTGGAATTCCATGATTTGGCTCCGGAGTCCATCCTCCACATCTCATCATTCATTGTCGTCTGTGAAGCCTTCCTCCGCACTACCCCTCACTTAGGCTTGTGGCTGAAAACCTTCAACGTGGAGCCGAAGATGATTGAGCGGCATCAGGCAGAGTGCGGCGGGGCGGTTATAAGCAAGAGGGCCGATGCTCCATGGCCTGAGGGCTCTTTTCAGGAGGAGGTCGGCTTGTGGCAACAGGAGTGGTTCTATATCACCGCTCCCAGGGGCAGCAGGCAGAGGCCGCCGTCCGCCTTTCGCCCGGGCCCTCCACAACAGCTGACGTCATGGGTCAACAAAGGGCTTGACTGGGGGTCGTCCAAGGATGTACCCCTGTTGCAGGGCCGGATTCGAGACCTCCAAGAAAGGGAGATCAATCTGGTCGTAGTGCTACATGTTATGCTGATTCGGTGCCTTCTGCCCTGCAAACGTCGCCCCCTCCGCCTGTGGGAATTTAACCTGGAGGGACCACGAGCTCTCCAACACTTCATGGGTTTGACACCCGTGGAGATGTACAAACTGTTCTTCTGATCACAAGAGATGCGTCCGGACTTGACCGAGGACGCTGGCCTAAGATGCAATCGCCCGGATACTCAAGTAAGTAGCCCTGTGTCCGGACACATTGTCCATTTATTTATCATGGGTTTGCCTTTTAACCAGCTATCCCTTGGACATGAGTGGATAGCGCAAGCAAAGCTGATACGGTGTCCGCCCCCCACCCTGAGACCATGTCGGATCCCGTGTTAATCAAAATGTTGGAGGTTGCACCTTCGGAGGAGGGCGAAGGGGGGCATAGGGAAACTACCACCTCTGCCAAGGAGGCTTTCAGTAAAGGGGGAATCGAGAGTCCCTCCCTCCAGGGGGAGAAGAGGACCGCTTCCGAAGACCCGGAGGCCAAGGCCTCAAAGCGGGGAAAGAAATCACCGGAAGGTCCTGTGCCGGGAAGAGCCCCGGCCGCACAGTATCCCCAAAGGAATCAGCCCTCCAGCGAGCCGTAAGTAAAAAAGGGGGAGTTTTGTAATAGGGGACATCCCTACTTTATTCTAAGGGTAACCGGAGTTTTCACCTTGTAGTTCGGATCTCAGCCCTTCTCAGCAGAGCTCATCTTCGGGGGACCTTCGTCCGGAGATGATGGAGAGCGAAACGCCTCCATCTGCCGCCCCGTCGGGCGGGGCGGACGACCCTGAGGTGTTGTCACAGAGGGTCTCCCCGAGTCTGGCAGGGCCGGGGAGTTCGGCACCCACTGGAGTACGGCCGGAGGAGCTGCAGGATTTGCTCGAGAGGGCGTCTATCTCAGAAGATCACCGCACATTAATGAGTATGGTGATTGAAAGGATCTCATCCGTTGAGAGAGGGTTGTATGAGGCCGTCGGAAGTTTGCTGACGGGGTTTGAGGTACGCAAAAAATGACATACCTTTTGACAGTTTTGCACATGGAGTGCGCCCTGTATAGATAGTAGCCCCTGAGACTTGGTATGCTGTCGAAAGCGACAGCGTGCCGAGGATCATAATCTCAGTTATACAATGTCACCTTTCCTATGCAGGTGGCGGAACATTCGGTGGCCAGCCGGACTGATGGAGTTGCCGAGCTGAAGCGGAAACTCGACGTTGCGGATGCGGACATCGCGCTGGTCAATAAACGACTTGACTAGTCACAAGGTAGGTGGTTGCTCCGCGGTCACCTAGTAAGGGAGCTGATGCCCGTTCCTTACAATTTGTATGCTTGATGCAGATGGTGCCGCAGCTGTGGAAGACCTTCGGGCAGAGCTTGCTCGAGCCAAGGAGCAAGCCAGGAAAAGTGATGCGGCTGCCTCGAAGGCAGCGGAAGAGCTAAAAGCCCAAAAGGCTGCTCACTGCCGAAGCAGGGAGGAGATGGCCGGAATGGCCGTGAAATTAAAAGATGCTACCGACCGCTATGAGGTTCTTGAAAGAGAACGCCGAGCGGAGCAAGAGGACCTGAAGAAGGCCGCCGCCGAAGCCAAGGGCCCGTAGTGGGATGCGGGCTATGAAGGAGGAACTGCGTCAGGCCAGAGACATTGCGGCGGGAAAGCCCTTTCTACTGCGTAGGAAGTTCACGGATCCGAAGTATGCTCAGTTGGGCCAATTGTGTGGTGCGGAGGATCCTTATTTGGATTTGGCGGCGAGTGCGGCGGACGCAGTCGTGCACTTCCGAAGCCAGAAGGATGACGAAATGGAAGAGCTTTTCTGGTCTCAGTTCCATAGTCCGGAGCGTCCACTTCCGTTGACCGATCGGTTGGCTGAGTGGGCTGAGCTGAATAGATTGTCCGGACTTGCCATGACGGATGTGGTGGCTCATCTGTGGCTAGAGAGGCCCAAGCCAGAGAGTTATTTTGGCTTTTTGCAGCGATTCCTTGGGGCAGTGCCGTATATCGAGGCGATGAAGCGGTCGGCATGCATAGAGGGTGCACAGATGGATCTCGCCCGTGTTAAGACATACTGGACGGAGATGGATGCCACCGATGTTGCATCCCGGGGTTCGGACAAAAGCCGATTACCCGCCGAGCACTATTTTGAGGAAGTCCTGCAGGGCACTCGTTTAATAGAGGCGCAGTGCTCAAAAGATGTTATGTTCAAATGACATGTATGATTTGTGAGATCATGTTTATAATGTAACAGCTTTTTATACTTGTGCGTTCAAGTATTGAACTATCTCCTGTGCGGCCGTATATGTATGTATAACCTGAAAGATGGCGGTCTTTGGCTTCAGCCCCCACGCACATGGTGCAGGGGTGTTTGCAAAAAAAAGCGTTTTTTCACACTTAATCCAATGTCTTGGTCCTTTGAAGGAGGTGATAGCATAGAAAACTAGGCAACCGGACTATAATGCTTTATCACTTTCACTTAGCCATAGGAGCTCGATGGTGGGGCTACTATATAGCCCCTAGAGGCACCGCGCTCTCCGAACTCGGGGCGCGTATGTGCCTGACCGGAAAGCGGTCCTTCGTCAAAGCGGAGGAATTCTAAAAATTCCAGTAGTCGATCGAGTGGTTGACCAGTCTCTCGCAATATCATGACAATCAGTTTTCGGCTTTCTCTGCTGAGGTGCTCGCCCGGCCGAACCGGGGCACAATCGCAGTAGTTCTCCTGGTGCCGCGTTAGCCGATGGAGCGGAACGTAAGGCAGCAAAACACAGGAGCTGGGCAAACCCAACATTTGACCAAAGACATGATTCGGAGCTGATGCATATAAGGCCTAACTCGAGACGCCGAACACTCCCTGAGGTATCCGGTCTTTATGGTACCGGGCAGAACAATGCCCTAAGCCCCTAGTGTCTAGGTACGGGCGAGAACTTCTGACGCGGCCGATGCCAAAACGCCAGCCTCCTCCTCGGTTATGGTAGGAAACCGGGGGATGTGTATCAACAAGAGACAGTAAGAAAGGTTTACGCAGGGTCTTAATCTGAAGAGAATCCGTGCAACGGGTCCCTACTGCACGTCTACGCCTGTGACTCCATTGTGCTGTATCCTGGATGGGTGTAGCACGTGCTTCATCTGTAAAAGAGAAGAACTTAATTTGGAAAAAATATCGTGCAAAAGATGTATAAAGTATGATTTGGAAGATGAATGAAGTTGAGCTTTATTGGCTCTCATTGTTTATACGTGCAGCGCCTTGTAAAGAGGTATGCGGCTGGGAAGCCCCTTGTTTATTTATGCCGGACTCGCCTAACCGTGTCCGAGGTCTGAATGACCTGTTTTTAGGGGCTTTGGCCAGCGAGGTCGGATTAGTGTGTGGCGGTCAAGGCAGTCTCACGTTTTCCGTGGTTCGAGGAACACTCGGAGTTACCCTTTAATGAGATTATGCCGCGTGGACCGGGCATTTTAAGCGTAAGAGAAGCGTAATGCGGTATTGCGTTAAAGCGGGCGAAAGCTTCGCGTCCCAGTAGTGCTTGATGGTTACTTTTGAATGGGGCGATATGGAAAATGAGCTTTTTGCGACGGAGGTTGTCAGATGAACCGAACACGACCTCTAGTAGTACAAAGCCTGTACAATTGGCGTAAAGGCTTGGCATCACTCCTTTGAAGGAAGTGCTGCTACGGCGAATTTTGGTAGGGTCTATCCCCATTCTGCGGATGGTGTCCTGGTATAGCAGGTTTATATCGCTGCCGCCATCCATTAGGACTTGTGTGAATTGTAGTCCGTCGATTATGGGATCCAGTACCAAAGCAGTCCCTCCTGTGTTTCGAACACTTCTGGAGAAATCCTGATGGTCGAAAGTAATTGGTTTAAACATCCAATTTCGGGACTCTGCTGGGGTGGATCGTGCGGCGCGTGTTTTAGCAGGTGCTGCACTATTTTTCCTTGTTATCACATGAAGTGAGTTCACTGTTTTGACTTCTAGTGGGAAAGTCTTCTGTTTTCCGGTGTGCTGCTTGTGGGGTTCGTCATCGTCTTCGCTTGGTGCGTCGAGCCCCTTGTGTTTGGCGTTAATTCGGCCGGACTGCTTGAAGACCCAACAATCTCTGTGGGTATTGTTTGCAGGCTTCCCGGGGTGTCAGGACCCCGATCCTAAGTCACACCGATCTAGCATGTAACACATCATATCACTTTGCGGCCTCACGCACGGTATTCCCACGGGTGCCACCTTACCTGGCCCGGGACCATTTGCGCCTTTTGGCTCACGTATATGATAGTGCCGCTAGCATCCATATGACAAAGAACCCGGGCTGACATGGCTTGTCGTGAACCCAAAGTGGCACTAACTTACAGGGACAGGCATACATGACCCAACAACAAACGTGTCGGTCATCAGCGAGTGAATCCAGGCTGTAGCACTGGGCCAGCAGGACTCCGGTGAACCGGGCTGTAGCGGGCTAACAGTACTCCGGAATTCATCGCGTGACATTTCCCCAAGGGGACAGACACAGGAACGAAGAAGGACACATGCCGACCAGCCTAAGTGTTCCAGAGCAGTAGCAAGCTACCATGGCTCAGTGGAAACACTAGGAGACATTTCCCGGTAAGAGAGGCTACTAAGGATAAACAAATAGATAGTCAGATCCCACACATACCAAGCATTTCAATAACATACACACAATATGCTCGATATGTGCAAATACAACATGGCATCACAACATGACTCTATAACTCAAGCATTTTATTCAATAGGCTCCGAGGAGCGAGATATTACAATCACGGGTCTCATGACCCAACATTCAGAGCAAACAAGTCAAGCAGAAGCGGAAGCTTAACATGTCTGAGTACAGACATCTACAAATGAAAAAGGCTGAGAAGCCTGACTATCTACTAGATCCTGCCGAGGGCACAAGATCGTAGCTGAGGTAACGAGCTAAACGTCGAAGTCCACGCGGTACTACTAGCGAGACTGAAGTCTCTCTGCAAAAACATAAATTAAGCAACGTGAGTACAAATGTACCCAGCAAGACTTACATCAGAACTAACTACATATGCATCATTATCAACAAAGGGGATGGTGGGGTTTAACTGCAGCAAGCCAGCTTTGACTCGGTGGCTATCCTGAACTACGACTGCAAGTAACTCTTTTGAGGTGGCGCACACGAGTCCACATATTCACCATATCGATACACCACTATGGATCCGCTCCCGTCTCCCTACGAGAACGCCATCCATAGCACTCACGCTTATCTTGCGTATTTTAGAGTATCCACTTTCACTTGTCTATGAACTGTACAGGCAACCCAGAAGTCCTTTACCGCGGACATGGCTATTCAAATAGATCATATTAACCTTGCAGGGGTGTACTTCTTCACACATGCTCTCACCACTTACCGCCGTTTACACGACATGTACTCGGCAGCCTTCAAGCGGAAGCCCAGCGAGGGTGTCGGCCACGACCTGACTAACCACACAAGTCTCGTGTCCAGGTTTATCGCCTATTCGGGTTCCATCTATAAGGAGATCCGGCCGGGGTGTCGCTCACGGCCCCAAACGATGTGAGCACGGTTCCCAAGCCCACCATCCGGGTGCCACTTGGTAAACCGTGCCACTGTGCCTAGTCTGTCCCAAGCCCACCTGTACCGGGTGCCACTTGGTAGACTACTAACACTACCTACAAACACCAGAAACTAGATGCAACTCCTGGATAGAGATCAGGTTGATTAAGAAGCCGAGAGGGGCACTTAAGCATTCCAATGCGTGGTAGTAGCTGTTCATGGATCACAAACACAGAACTCAGTTCCTGAGGACGGCTGCAATGAGACAACCCACCATGTACTCCTACATGGCCTCTCACCGCTACCTTTACCAAATCGTGTTCACACACTTAGCTCTCAACAATAGGACATGTTCACCACATTCTAATTCATCCCCGATGAATCAGACCTGACTCAACTCTAAGCAGTAGCAAGCATGACAAACAAACATGAATGAGTAGGCACATCAGGGCTCAAACAACTCCTACTCATTCTAGTGGGTTTCATCTATTTACTCTGGCAATGACAGGTCATGCAGAGGATAAGGGGTTCAGCTACAGCAGCAAGTAACAAATATGTCGTTATTGTCCTAATGCAGTAAAAGAGAGCAGGAGCGAGAGAGTGGGATTTTATCGGAATGAACAAGGGGGTTTTGCTTACCTGGCACTTCTGAAGATAGCATTGAGTCTTCATCAGTGTCAACGATCACAACGTCGGAACATCGTCTACCGAGAGGGGACAAGCACCGACAAGCAAAGAAGAAACACAATCAATGCAATGCCCAATATGATGCATGATCATGACATGGCAAAATGAATGTGTTTTGGACTAATGCAAGCTAGAACAGATTGGAATGAGTCCATTTGAACCAAAGATTCAAATGCAAACCCATTTTATGAAGTCATAAAGGTGCAATAACTTGTTTCATCTAAACAGCAACGTTAGGTTGCTCTAACATGCATGAAAATGGTACAGATGGATAGATTGGATTTTTCTGATCATTTTTCATATATAAATTATTTGATTTGGAGCTACGGTTGAATTTCTATGAATTTTAGAAGTTCAGGACATTTTCAGGATTTCCTGATTTATTATAAATCCAGAAAATCATTTACTACGTCAGCATTGCGTCATGCTGACCTCAGCAGGTCAACAGACCCGGTCCAGGTCAAACCTGACGCGTGGGTCCTGCATGTCAGTGACTCAGGCTGGTTAGTCCCACAGATAGGTGGCTCCGGTCAACTTACACGTCAGCCAGTCAACCCTGACGCGTGGGTCCGCTGGTTTTGTTAACAAAACTAACTTAAAACTAATAGCGGTTTAATTAGGCAGCGGGGCCCATTGTCAGTGACTATAGTAACTAACCTAAGTAGTTAATTAGTGCTAACTAGAGTAATTAGTTGGGCGGGGCCCGCAAGTCAGTGAGTCGGGGGGGAGGTGAAACCCCGGTCAAGCGGGGTCAAACCCGCCAGACCCGGTCAACGGCTCGTCGTTGACGATGACAGAGACGGCGGAGGGCTTCGGAAACGTTGTTCCGGCGACCAAAAGAGCGGCGGAGGAGCTCTATGCGTAGCTGGAGATCTCGCGTATCTAACGGTGTAAGAAGCAGCAGCTGGGGTGGTCCGAAACGACGGCGACGTCGAGCTTTGCGGCGGCCGGAGTTCGGCCAATGGCGGGTTAGGTGATGCAGGGAATGGCAGGAGCCGCGGTTGGTCGCGGTCGACTCCTGGGAACGTCCTGAGCACGGTGGCGCGCTCGGTTGCGAGCTTGCGCGGCTGTGGCCACGGCTACGCCATGGCCGGCGGCGAGATGCTTCGGTCACGGTTGGGTATCGAGGCTAGAGGACGAACGCGTCGACGGGGAGAGGGGCGAGGGGCGTAGGAGCTCAGAGCGGTTCCGCAGGGTTGGTCGGTGGGCTCGGGGAGAGGCCGGAGCAAGCGGGGCAGCGATGGAGATCTCCGGCGTCGGGAGGTTGAAGACAACGGCGTGGAGACGCTCGGGGCCGTCCGGCACCGTGTAGCTCGGTGGAGAGGACGAGGAAGATGCGGTGAAGCTTCTAGGCTGCTCGAGGGGGCGAGGGAGAGGCGATGGCAGCGGTGGTGCTCGTCGGTGGCGGCGGGCGCATTCGGTGAGATGGGGAAACGGCGAGGGAGAGAGCAGGGGGAAGGAATGAGAGGCCGGATCGATCGGGGCGGCACCGAGGAGGAAGACCCGCGGTGTTGCGCTGTCCCGGGGATGCAGGTAGGCAGGCAGGTGGCGTGGCGAGCTCGGCGGCGTCGCGGTGTCCCTCCTCTGCCTACTGGCAGAGGTAGGCGATGACTGGCACCGGGCCAGTGGGCTGGGCTGGCCAGGTAAGTGGCCCAGGTAGGTCCTTCTCTCTCTCTCTCTCTTTTATTTCTATTTTTCTTTTGTTCTGTTAGTTTGTGGCATTACTAAAAATATCTAGGCACTTTCAAAAATCACCAAACTGTGCATGCCCAATGTTTAGAATATATCCAACATGGAACATTTTGGTTTGGGATTATTTGGACATTTAAAATATTTACTAGCATTTAAATTCCCAAATGCAATTAACTAATGATTTAATCCAGTGACCCTCTGTTGTCCTAGAAAAGTGTGCACCATTTTTGTCAGAGGTTCTAGACCAAGGCAAAGATGATGAACATTTTAGTAGGGCATTTTGGGTTCATTGAAAATGATTTTAGTAAACCCTAGTTAGTTTAAGGGGGGTGCTGGGGGTTCTGTCATCCCCAATTCAACTTAAATAAAATTTAAACATGATGCAACAAGATGCAAACACTAGGCAGCACCAGAAGCTAGGGATGTGACAACTCACCCCTACTAAACAAGAATCTCGTCCCGAGATTCAAGCGTAGGGTAAGATGAAGGGGAACGCGAACTAGCACAATCTTCACGATCCAGGTTGCACTTCATAGGGCGTTGATTCGATCACCATCTTTGTCTTGAAGTCTTGCTCTGAGAACTCCTGCCCACATGACTTGGAGAGGAGGAGACTCTAGAAGGGTCGATCTTCTCGAAGATCGAACAACTCAGGATTAACTCACGGAGTGAGACATTGAAACATCTCACGAGTTGAGGTGCGTAGCAAACATCCAAAGGAATGGAGTGAAAGAGATGACGAGGGTCCACTAGGTAGACAACAATTCCACACTTAAGAGGGTGGTGTACGGTTGTCAATGTAGCGAGGATTTGAGTTGCCATGATACCATAACGGGGCACCTTAGGAAAGGTGACTAGTAGAAATATCCCCCTTAAGTGGCAAAAAGAATTACCTTTGATGCATAGATCATTGAAATTCTCTAACCCAGCCTAAGGAAAATCACAAACGACCATGTGAAGGAGTTCGAAGAAATGGCATACTTAGTTTGGAGAGAAAACTTGAGTTATAAGACAACTCGACAAATGGAAGGCACATTCCAATTGATGCCGAGGATATAACCTAGTGTCTGAGCATGCCCTCAGGAACTTGAGCATTTACATATTCATCAAGGTTTTACCAATATCCGTGTCATGTACTACCATGATGAATACCGGTGGAAGATGCAGATGCAAAGGAAGATAACACCTTCTCAGACTTCACCTTGGCGGGGTCAAGGAAACAGAATCTGGATGATCGACCGAGAGACATTTAGCACTCCGCTTCTAATGTTCTCCTTGATGTGCTAGCGTATCCCATCCATTGAAATGGTTTGGTAACTAGGCCATCAAGTAAAAGGTCGGACTTCGGGAGCACAAGAATCCATAAGGAACAATTAGAGAGTAATTCCTACGAAGTCCTTATGCGAAGGTGGCCAACTTCTTCAATCAAGATATTACAATAATGGGTCTTTCGGCTGGGTGTGTTGGCCACGACATCCACTTTACCGGGTTACAGAGAGACCAATATTATAGTTCTTGGAAAATGTTCCAACCATCATATCTGCCTGAGATTCAGATCTGGTTGGTGTCAGGATAATCCAGACTCATCAAGTCAAGAAAGAAAAATGAAAGTTTGCGACACAAATCGACGAGATGACGTTGCGAGATTCTTGAGAAACGAACTACGATAGCAAGCTCCAAAACATGAGCTGGTTCTACTACACACATGTGAACATGTTGTCCCAGACAAACATGATCACATGGTAGTCTTACAATAAAAACACTACCGAGTTCTGGTAGGGAACCATCATCGGGGATATCAGAGTCATGTACATTACCATGGATTAGCACTTAACTCCTTTTCCGGAACAAATCAGTCAGTGGCTTGGGGTGCTACAGAATACATATGGAGTGGAGGTAATTAATCTACCAAACCATAGTATACTTTGCACATGTGTGACTAACTTGGGATGATTCCAAGGGAAACAAACATTGACTTCCTTGAATTCATGGCGACAACTTGCATCAAATGCACATGAATTAAAGGGAGTCACTTCTTTCATCCGAACATATGCTTCATGAATGGAACACGAAGGCATTGCTTACAAAGTTTCCAACACTAGGTTTATGTTCAACATGAATCATGGGGGAGACAAAACGCTGCTGATGTGCTCAACAGCAACTCATCGGAATTTCCATATCACTGGACTTCCACCATCATGTGAACACGGTGATAGCATTGGTCAGACCCAAAAGATATAATGGTGTATGCTCGAGGAAACAACCACAAGTAAGAGAACATTACGCACATCGTTGGTTCTGATTTGATTTGAGGATAGCCCACACTCAAATCAAAGTTTGGATAAGATGATAGGTCCATTAACTAATCTTGAGGGTCAATCAATGAAAATACCGTCTTTCTTCAACACACACACACACACAAAAAGATATACCTTAACATGAACTAAGTCAGACAAGCTTTTATCTTCCAACTCTCCAAGTTGTTGTTTGGCTTAACCAACTAGCTCAGGGGTATCCCACACAGATTCTTGGAGAATGGGCGGTTTGGAGGAAAACCAACATGATCACGAACTCAACATAGCAGTCAGGTGACAACCTGGTGATGCTTCCGAGAAGATAATCGAAAAATCACAAACCTCCGATATGCTATTAAGCTCGAGAACAATCTTGCTTTTCAGGGCAAGACGAGATGATCAAATAAGCAAGGGATTGGCATAGCCCCAACTCATTGATCGAAAGGTGCACCGGAAATAAGGACTAGGTAGGACAATCTATCCTAGAATGAAGATTCAAGAACCAACACACTAAGAATGAAATTATTGTCCTTTAACTACCAAGCAACTAGTTGCTAGGGGTACTGATTTCACACATCATAGATCACCCGTCGGCATTCCGGTTGCAACAACACGGAAGCCGAGAAATGAATAATGATGGCGAGAAGTATCACTGCAACAATAATTCATAAGAGGGTGTGCAATTCCAATGATATTCCTGATATAAAGATGGTAATACCTCAAGGTAGAACAGACCAGAAGCTGGATTGCAACTTTATCTGTGGAACAGAACTGCTTTGACCCAATCTTGGAAATGGAAAAGGGTACCGGAGTTTGTTTCTCCTAGTCACTCTGGAATAGAATGGCTTGATGGACCACAAGAGTAATAGGCATCGATGAACGAATGCACACATACTCTTCACTATCAATTGATAGACGAGGTCAGAAGACAACTAAAAAGGGACAACCTAAAGGAACATATGTTTTTCTGAGTTGTGGATGCATGGATTAGTATGCCGAACAAATTCAGCATATTTCTTCTGGATAACCCATGCTGAACAGGAAGGACTGGCAGATTCACAACTATGAATGGAGGACTCGTCAAGAGCATTCTGGTTGTGATCTTTTGGTTCAAAGAACTTCTGCCATAATGGTTCATGGTATTGGAAGAATGATATACCATGGACCTTGAAGACTATCGCAAAGGTTACTAATATCCTAAAGGTACGAGCAACACTAACAACACGAAGTAAGTGGGGAAATCTCGGGTTCAGAAACCCAGGAGTAGAATGCCTACTAACTATGTGGCATCACGGGATGCCTTTGGGAATGATGGCCAGAATCATCACACTAGGACACAGAACATGGCTAGATTACTAGGTGATACTCTAGACATCTAGGGTCATAATAATATCTCCAACATATACGTTGAGGTAATAGAATACCTCAACTCACCGTTTTGTGTGGTTAACCTGGCCAGAAAGGACATCGAAGCAGAGGGAAGGATTTTGCAAATGCTTCAGACTATTTAGAAACCTGGGATGACTCGGACAGCATAACAACTATAAATGCTCAAAAGAATTTAGACATGCTACAAAAATGGTGGCATAACCACTCGATCATCACAGTATCAAGATTCTGAGGCCAGCTTTGAATACACGGCAATAGCAGGAACTGAACCGAGGCTTAAATCCAACAATCTTATGGGTCTACTGATTAGTAACATGTGATCCTGATAGAAAGAAGAGAAAGCCTAGTTCCTTAACCCCGTAGGAAAGATAAGATGACTCAGATCAGAAGGGCATAAGGTATAAGGAGTAAAAAGAGCCTTATGTTCCATCCCACAATCAATTCCCTTATATAACTAAAGAATTTCTAGACTCAACTTCGACCAGTTTGGCTTGGTAATCCTACAGGCAGTCAAGCTCTGATTCCAAAGCTGTCAGGACCCCGATCCTAAGTCACACCGATCTAGCATGTAACACATCATATCACTTTGCGGCCTCAGGCATGGTATTCCCACGGGTGCCACCTTACCTGGCCCGGGACCGTTTGCGCCTTTTGTCTCACGTATATGATAGTGCCGCTAGCATCCATATGACAAAGAACCCGGGCTGACATGGCTAGTGGTGAACCCAAAGTGGCACTAACTTACAGGGACAGGCATACATGACCCAAAAATGAACGTGTCGGTCCTCAGCGAGTGAATCCAGGCTGTAGCACTGGGCCAGCAGGACTCCGGTGAACCGGGCTGTAGCGGCCTAACAGGACTCCGGAATTCATCGCGTGACATTTCCCCGAGGGGACAGACACAGGAACGAAGAAGGACACATGCCGGCCAGCCTAAGTGTTCTGGAGTAGTAGCAAGCTACCATGGCTCAGTGGAAACACTAGGAGACATTTCCCGGTAAGAGAGGCTACAAAGGATAAACACCTAGATAATCAGATCCCACACATACCAAGCATTTCAATAACATACACACAATATGCTCGATATGTGCAAATACAACATGGCATCACAACATGACTCTATAACTCAAGCATTTTATTCAATAGGCTCCGAGGAGTGAGATATTACAATCACGGGTCTCATGACCCAACATTCAGAGCAAACAAGTCAAGCACAAGCGGAAGCTTAACATGTCTAAGTATAGACATCTACAAATGAAAAAGTCTGAGAAGCCTGACTATCTACTAGATCCTGCCGAGTGCACAAGATCGTAGCTGAGGTAACAAGCTAAACGTCAAAGTCCACGCGGTACTACTAGCGAGACTGAAATCTCTCTGCAAAAACATAAATTAAGCAATGTGAGTACAAATGTACCCAGCAAGACTTACATCAGAACTAACTACATATGCATCATTATCAACAAAGGGGATGGTGGGGTTTAACTACAGCAAGCCAGCTTTGACTCGGTGGCTATCCTGAACTACGACTGCAAGTAACTCTTTTGAGGTGGCGCACACGAGTCCACATATTCACCATATCGATACACCACTATGGATCCGCTCCCGTCTCCCTACGAGAACGCCATCCATAGCACTCACGCTTATCTTGCGTATGTTAGAGTATCCACTTTCACTTGTCTATGAACTGTACAGGCAACCCAAAAGTCCTTTGTCGCGGACACGGCTATTCGAATAGATCATATTAACCCTGCAGGGGTGTACTTCTTCACACACACTCTCACCACTTACCGCCGTTTACACGACATGTACTCGGCAACCTTCAAGCGGAAGCCCAGCGAGGGTGTCGGCCACGACCTGACTAACCACACAAGTCTCTCGTCCAGGTTTATCACCTATTCGGGTTTCATCCGCAAGGAGATCCGGCCGGGGTGTCGCTCACGGCCCCAAATGATGTGAGCACGGTTCCCAATACCACCATCCGGGTGCCACTTGGTACACCGTGCCACTGTGCCTAGTCTGTCCCAAGCCCACCTGTACTGGGAGCCACTTGGTAGACTACTAACACTACCTACAAACACCAGAAACTAGTTGCAACTCCTGGACAGAGATCAGGTTGATTAATAAGCCGAGAGGGGCACTTAAGCATTCCAATGTGTGGTAGTAGCTGTTCATGGATGACAAACACAGAACTCAGTTCCTGAGGACGGCTGCAATGAGACAACCCACCATGTACTCCTACATGGCCTCTCACCACTACCTTTACCAAATCGTGTTCACACACTTAGCTCTCAACAATAGGACATGTTCACCACATTCTAATTCATCCCCGATGAATCAGACCTGACTCAACTCTAAGCAGTAGCAGGCATGACAAACAAACATGAATGAGTAGGCACATCAGGGCTCAAACAACTCCTACTCATGCTAGTGGGTTTCATCTATTTACTGTGGCAATGACAGGTCATGCAGAGGATAAGGGGTTCAGCTACCGCAGCAAGTAACAAATATGTCATTGTTGTCCTAATGCAGCAAAAGAGAGCAGGAGCGAGAGGGTGGGATTTTATCGGAATGAACAAGGGGGTTTTGCTTGCCTGGCACTTCTGAAGATAGCATTGAGTCTTCATCAGTGTCAACGATCACAACGTCGGAACATCGTCTACCGAGAGGGGACAAGCACTGACAAGCAAAGAAGAAACACAATCAATGCAATGCCCAATATGATGCATGATCATTACATGGCAAAATGAATGTGTTTTGGACAAATGCAAGCTATAACAGATTGGAATGAGTCCATTTGAACCAAAGATTCAAATGCAAACCCATTTTATGAAGTCATAAAGGTGCAATAACTTGTTTCATCTGAACAGCAAGGTTAGGTTGCTCTAACATGCATTAAAACGGTACATATGGATAGATTGGATTTTTCTGATCATTTTTCATATATAAATTATTTGATTTGGAGCTACGGTTGAATTTCTATGAATTTTAGAAGTTTAGGACATTTTCTGGATTTCCTGATTTATTTTAAATCCAGAAAATCATTTACTACGTCAGCATTGCGTCATGCTGACCTCAGCAGGTCAACAGACCCGGTCCAGGTCAAACCTGACGCGTGGGTCCTGCATGTCAGTGACTTAGGCTGGTTAGTCCCATAGACAGGTGGGTCCGGTCAACTTACACGTCAGCCAGTCAACCCTGACGCGTGGGTCCGCTGGTTTTGTTAACAAAACTAACTTAAAACTAATAGCGGTTTAATTAGGCAGCGGGGCCCACTGTCAGTGACTGTAGTAACTAACCTAACTAGTTAATTAGTGCTAACTAGAGTAATTAGTCGGGAGGGGCCCGCAAGTCGGTGAGTCAGGGGGGAGGTCAAACCCCGGTCAAGCGGGGTCAAACCCGCCGGACCCGGTCAACGGCTCATCGTCGACGACGACAGAGATAGCAGAGGGCTTCGGAAACGTTGTTTCGGCGACCAAAAGAGCAGCGGAGGAGCTCTATGCGTAGCTGGAGATCTCGCGCATCTAACGGTGTAAGAAGCAGTAGATGGGGTGGTCCGAAATGACGGCGACGTCGAGCTTTGCGGCGGCCGGAGTTCGGCCAACGGCGGGTTAGGTGATGCAGGGAATGGCAAGAGCCGCGGTTGATCACGGTCGACTCCTGGGAACGTGCTGAGCACGGTGGCGCGCTCGGTTGCGAGGCCGGCGGCGAGATGCTTCGGTCACGGTTGGGGATCGAGGCTAGAGGACGAACGCGTCGACGGGGAGAGGGGCGAGGGGCGTAGGATCTCACAACGGTTCCGCAAGGTTGGTCGGTGGGCTCGGGGAGAGGCCGGAGCAAGCGGGGCGGTGATGGAGATCTCCGGTGTCGGGAGGTTGAAAACGACGGCGTGGAGACGCTCGGGGCCGACCGGCGCCATGTAGCTCGGTGGAGAGGACGAGGTAGATGCGGCGAAGCTTCTAGTGGCGGCGGGCGCATTCGGTGAGATGGGGAAACGGCGAGGAAGAGAGCAGGGGGAAGGAATGAGAGGCCGGATCGATCGGGACGGCACCGAGGAGGAAGACCCGCGGTGTTGCACTGTCCTGGGGACGCAGGCAGGTAGGCAGGTGGCGTGGCGAGCTCGGCGGTGTCGCGGTGTCCCTCCTCTGCCTACTGGCAGAGGTAGGCGATGACTGGCACCGGGCCAGTGGGCTGGGCTGGCCAGGTAAGTGGCCCAGGTAGGTCCTTTTCTCTCTCTCTCTCTCTCTCTCTCTCTCTCTCTCTCTTTTATTTCTATTTTTCTTTTGTTCTGTAAGTTTGTGGCATTACTAAAAATATCTAGGCACTTTCAAAAATCACCAAACTGTGCATGCCCAATGTTTAGAATATATCCAACATGGAACATTTTGGTTTGGGATTATTTGGACATTTAAAATATTTACTAGCATTTAAATGCCCAAGTGCAATTAACTAATGATTTAATCCAGTGACCCTCTGTTGTCCTAGAAAAGTGTGCACCATTTTCGTCAGAGGTTCTAGACCAAGGTAAAGATGATAAACATTTTAGTAGGGCATTTTGGGTTCATTGAAAATGATTTTAGTAAACCCTAGTTAGTTTAAGGGGGGTGCTGGGGGTTCTGTCATCCCCAATTCAACTTAAATAAAATTTAAACATGATGCAAGAAGATGCAAACATTAGGCAGCACCAGAAGCTAGGGATGTGACACGGGGGTACTATGGATTTGACATAGCCTATACAAGATTTTGTTTAGGTTGGATAGCTCATCACTATTGTCCTTAAGAAGCAGTGTTTTATTATTCGGCCGAGAGCTTTTGAACCCGGCATTGACCGCCGTGCTATTTGGGCCATTTTCCTTATTCCGGCGCTGATCTTTTCTGCGTCGTGATTTTACATTTCCATCCCTGACCTCGGATGTACTCGGGTCGCTGGTGCTGCATCTTGCCAGCCAGCTATCTTCCCCCATGCAAAAGAGGGTCATGAGGCTTGTTAGCATGGCCATTGTTCTTGGTTTTTGCTGGCCGAGGTGTCTGGCGAGCCATTCGTCTGGGACGTTATGCTTAAAGGCTTCTAAGGCTTCGGCGTCCGGACATTCGACTATTTGGTTCGTTTTGGGGAGGAACCTGTTCCAGAATTTGTGTGCTGACTCTCCGAGCTGTTGAATTATGTGACGTAAATCTTCTGCATCCGGAGGGCGGACATAAGTCCCCGGAAAATTTGCTCGAAACACGTCCTCGAGCTCTTCCCAACTTCCAATGGTATTTTCTGGGAGGCTTTTGAGCCAATGCCGAGCTGGCCCTTTGAGCTTGAGGGGTAGGTATTTTATGGCATGGAGATCGTCTCCTCTGGCCATATGTATGTGTAGGATATAATCCTCAATCCAGACTCCGGGGTCTGTTGTTCCGTCATATGCCTCTATGTTTACGGGTTTGAATCCCGCTGGAAATTCATGATCCAGTACCTCATCGGTGAAACATAGTGGGTGTGCGGCGCCCCTGTATTTAGGTGTGCCATTGTCTTCAAACACTCGGTGGGTTGTGTTTCTCCCTGGAGTCTTCTTTTTTGGCCCATAGATGGACCTGACTGGGCCATCCTTTTTCCGAGGATCCTTATGTGGATCATGTGCCGGACTGTGTGCGGCGCCGCTTGCCGCTCTTAGCCTGTCATCTGGTCGTCTATCCGGCCAGGAGGCCTCTTTCTTTTTTGACTGTGGGGGCTCTACGGCCTCCTCGTCAAATTCGGGCAACAGCTTGCGTTTCGGGTAGCTCTTTGCCTGGTGACTATCGCCATATTTATCTGCGGTATTGAGTACTTTGCTCCATCGCATTCTGAGTGCGTCCTCCGCTGTTTTGAGCTTCCGCTTTTGCCTCTTCAAACTTCTTGAAGTGGCGACGAGCCTTTTATGAAGGTTCTTATGCTCCGGTGATGTGTCCGGCATGCGATCGTCTGGACTGTTGTTTTCGCCGAGGATGGGTTGCTTGTCCAATTCATCCTGTTCGGATGGTTGCTTGGTGGCATGTTCGTCGTCCACTGCTTCGTCCTGCTCTAAGGCTGGGTCAGTATGGGTGCCGTTGTTATTGAGGCGGGACTTCGGGCGGCGCTTGCGTCGCTGTTTTGGTTGTTTGTCGGGGGAGTTGTCCTTCGCCACGTCCCGTTGTTCCTCATTATCGCTTCCCTTTGGTGTATCCACCATGTATACGTCGTGAGTTGAGGTGGCTATCCAGTGCCCAGTAGGCGCTGGTTCTTGGTCATCTCCGGCATCGTCGTCCATACCGTCGATGTCTTCGGAGTGGAAGTCTAGCATGTCGGTTAGATCGTCAACAGTGGCTACTAAGTGGGTGGTGGGTGGGCCTTGAATTTCTTCGTCGTCCGCATCCCAACCATCCTGGACGCAGTCCGGCCAGGTCTCTCCTGATAACGAGAGATACTTTAGCGAACTTAGGATGTCGCCGAAAGGTGAGTGTTGAAAGATGTCCGCAGTGGTGAACTCCATGATCGGCGCCCAATCGGATTCGATTGGAGGGGGCGCGGGAGGTTTGGAGTCCGGCGAGGAGTCCGGCACCTCGGAGTCATGAGCTTCACAAGGGATAAGGTCAGTATTCGGCTCCATCACCGTAGAGGTTGCAGCCCCCGAGGCGGTGTCTAGCCACCGATCCTCGATTTGCGCAGCCGGCTCCGAATTGAGGGTCGGAGCGGACTCGTGTGCGGCCTCCAGGGCACTGTCCGGCTGCAGAGCTAAATCATGCCCATCGTGATAGTGCAGCACACTCGGCTGTGGCTCGAATCTATCGAAGATCAAGTCCTCACGGATGTCAGCCGTGAAGTTCAAACTTCCAAATCTGACCTGACGGCCAGGGGCGTAGCATTCGATATGCTCCAGATGGCCAAGCGAATTGGCTCGCAGTGCAAAGCCGCCAAATACGAAGATCTGTCCGGGGAGAAAAGTCTCACCCTGGACTGCGTCGTTGTTGATGATCGAAGAAGCCATCGAGCCTATCGGTGACGACACAGAGGAACTCTCAATGAAAGCACCAATGTCGGTGTCAAAACCGGCGGATCTCGGGTAGGGGGTCCCGAACTGTGCGTCTAGGCGCATGGTAACAGGAGACAAGGGACACGATGTTTTACCCAGGTTCGGGCCCTCTTGATGGAGGTAAAACCTTACGTCCTTCTTGATTGATATTGATGATGTGGGTATTATAAGAGTAGATCTACCACGAGATCAAGGAGGCTAAACCCTAGAAGCTAGCCTATGGTATGATTGTTGTTCGTCCTATGGACTAAAGCCATCCGGTTTATATAGACACCGGAGAGGGCTAGGGTTACATAGAGTCGGTTACAATGGTAGGAGATCTACATATCCGTATCGCCAATCTTGCCTTCCACGCCAAGGAATGTCCCATCCGGACATGGGACAAAGTCTTCAATCTTGTATCTTCATGGTCTTGGAGTCCGGTCGATGATGATAGTTCGGCTATCCGGACACCCCCTAGTCCAGGACTCCCTCAGTCATCACCGGTAAGTATCCCGATTATTGCTACTTCGGGGTTAATGGATCATAACACATAACAGGTGACTATAGACTTGCAAGATAGGATCAAGAACTCACATATATTCATGAAAAAATAATAGGTTCAGAGCTGAAATCATAGCACTTGGGCCCTAGTGACAAGCATTAAGCATAGCAAATCATAGCAACATCAATCTCAGAACATAGTGGATACTAGGGATCAAACCCTAACAAAACTAACTTAATTACATGGTAAATCTCATCCAACCCATCACCGTACAGCAAGCCTATGATGGAATTACTCATGCACAGTGGTGAGCATCATCAAATTGGTGATGGAGGATGGTTGAGGATGACAATGGCGACGGATTCCCCTCTCCGGAGCCCTGAACGGACTCCAGATCAGCCCTGCCGAGAGGTGTTAGGCTTGGCGGCGGCTCCGTATCGTAAAACGCGATGAATCCTTCTTCACTTATTTTTTTCTCCGCGAAAGCAAATATATGGAGTTGGAGTTGAGGTCAGTGGACGTCCAATGGGCCCACGAGGCAGGGGGCGTGCCCCCCACCCTCATGACCAGGGTGTGGGCCCCCTGACGTTAATTCTTTCGCCATTATTTTTTATTAATTCTGAAACGTGCCTGCGTGGATTTGCAGGTCATTCCGAGAACTTTTATTTCTGGACAAAAATAACACCATGGCAGTTATGTTGAAAACAGCGTCAGTCCGGGTTAGTTCCATTCAAATCATGCAAGTTAGTGTCCAAAACAAGGGCAAAAGTGCTTGGAAAAGTAGATACAACGGAGATGTACCAACTCCCCCAAGCTTAAACCTTTGCTTGTCCTCAAGCAATTCAGTTGATAAACTGAAAGTGATAAGGAAAAACTTTTACAAACTCTGTTTGCTCTTGTTATTGTAAATATGTAAAGCGAGCATTCAAGTTTTCAGCAAAGATTTTTACTAACCACATTCACAGTAACACTTAGGTCTCATGTTTACTCATATCAATGGCATAATCAACTAGCGAGCAATAACAATAAAACTCGGATGACAACACTTTCTCAAAACAATCATAATATGATATAACAAGATGGTATCTCGCTAGCCCTTTTTGAGACCACAAAACATAAATGCAGAGCACCTTTAAAGATCAAGGACTGACTAAACATTGTAATTCATGGTAAAAGAGATCCAGTCATAGTCATAACCAATATAAACTAATAGTAATGCATGCAAATGACAGCGGTGCTCTCAAGCGGGTGCCTTTTAATAAGAGGGTGATGACTCAACATAAAAGTAAATAGATAGGCCCTTCGCAGAGGGAAGCATGGATTTGTGGAGGTGTCAGAGCTCGATTTTGAAAACATAGATAATAGCATTTGAGCGTTATACTTTCATTGTCAACATAACAACTATGAGATCTCAATATCTTCCATGCTACACACATTATAGGCGGTTCCCAAACAGAATGGTAAAGTTTTATACTCCCCCTCCACCAACAAGCATCAATCAGTGGCTTGCCCGATACAACGGGTGCCTCCAACTAACAACAATCCTTGGGGAGTTGTTTTTAATTATTTTGATTTGATTTGAGCATGGGACTGGGCATCCTAGTGAGCATCCATTTTCTCGTGAATGAGGAGTGGAGTCCACTCCTCTTGAGAATAACCCGCCTAGCATGGAAGATACAAACAGCCCTAGTTGATACATGAGCTGTTCGAGCATCCAAAATAGAATTTCATTTGAAGGTTTGGAGTTTGGCACATACAAATTTACTTGGAACGGCAGGTAGATACCGCATATAGGAAGGTATGGTGGACTCATATGGAATAACTTTGGGGTTTATGGAGTTTGGATGCACAAGCAGTATTCTCGCTTAGTACAAGTGAAGGCTAGAAAAAGACTGGGAAGCGACCAACTTAGAGAGCGACAACAGTCATGAACATGCATTAAAATTAATAGACACTGAGTGCAAGCATGAGTAGGATATAATCCACCATGAACATAAATATCGTGAACGCTATGTTGATTTTGTTTCAACTACATGCGTGAACACGTGCCAAGTCGAGTCACTCATTTCATTCAAAGGAGGATACCACCCTATTATACCACATCACAACCATTTTAATAGCATGTTGGCACGCAAGGTAAACCATTATAACTCATAGCTAATTAAGCATGGCATAAGCAACTATAATCTCTAATTGTCATTGCAAACATGTTTACTCATAATAGGCTGAATCAAGAACGATTAGCTAATCATATTTACAAAAACAAGAGTGGCCGAGTTCATACTAGCTCCTCTTATCCCAATCATTTCATCATATATCATCATCATTACCTTTCACTTGCACGGCAAAACGGTGTGGATAATAATAATAGTGCACATGCATTGGACTAAGCTGGAATCTGCAAGCATTCGTTTCAAGAGTGCAGACAAAGTAATACGGGCTCTTAGTTAAAGTAAATCAATTATGCATATGAGAGCCACTTAGACATTTTCATTATAGTCTTCTCCTCTCGACCCCCAAAGGAAAGAAAAGAAATAAAACTATTTACACGGGAAAGCTCCCAACAAGCAAAAGAAGAACTAGAAATCTTTTTGAGTTTTTCTTTTAATTATTACTACTACATGCATGGAAATGAAACTAACTAATATTTTGGTTTTTTTCTTAAAGTTTATCTAACATACAAGAAGAAAGCAGGAAAAATAAATTAAACTAGCATGGATAGTACAATGAAAGAGTATGAGCACCGACACTAGAATGAGTGTGTGAACATGAATGTAAAGTCGGTGAGGAATACATAATCTCCCAAGCATAGGCTTTTGGCTTAAGTTGGTCTATGGCCATGGGTAGCCTGGCTGATTTCCGTAGTTGTAACTGGGGTCGTACTGAGATGCAGCAGCCATTGCCTCCTGAGCTGCAACCTGGCGGCGGGCAGCCTCCGCCCTCCTTTCGTACTCGTTTGCCTCCTCCCTGGTGATAACATATCTTCTTTTTGCCTGATAATCAAAATGGGTAGGAGCAGGGGGGGTAATATGGACAGCATGATGCCTGGCAAAGATTAGTCGATATTGGAGGAACTGTTCATTCCTCTCAATAAAATGATGACTAACCATGGCATTATAATCTAAATAAGCGGGAAGAAACTCCCTACCATTTTCATGTATAGGTATATCAAGATAATTAGCCAAACGGGTTGCATAAATCGCTGCAAACAAGTCTCCAGCTAAACCATTATGATGCAACCTACGTGCAACAATTGCTCCCAAGTTGTATTGTTTATCACCTAAGACAGCACTTTTGAGAACACAGAGATCAGGAACACACATGTGACATGCTTCATCTTTACCGTTAATGCATCTACCAATGAAGTGAGCAAAATAATGTATAGCAGGAAAATGAATGCTCCCTATGGTAGCTTGTGCTATTTCTCTAGATTCTCCCATAGTAATACTAGAGAGAAAGTCTTTATATTCAGATTTACGCGATTCATTGACACTTCCCCACTGCGGGAGTTTACAAGCAGTAGTAAAATCTTCTAATTCCATGGTATATGATTTATCATAAATATCAAACAGGACAGTTTGAGAATTGCGCGAAGATGTAAATTTGAACCTTCTCACAAATGAATCAGTTAAGTATTGGTATTGAGGGCACTTATCTTGCATGAATTCTTCAAGGTCGGCATTACGCACATATGCATCGAATTCATCCTTGATGCCTGCTTTGATCATAAAATCCTCAGACGGTCACTCACAGGGCCGCACGTCAGCTTCCCTTGGTGGTTTGTCATCCTGCTCACGTATCGCGAGCCGGGGTCCTTTCTTCCTTGAAGAACCACCTTGGTACATTTTCCTGAACATATTTCTTCCTCTGAAAAATTTCTGAAATTTTTAGTGACTCGAAATAAAAGTGAAACAAACTTAATGAAATTGATAGCAACTACTCCCACAAGTGCCTAGAGCCACTATCATGCATTAGAATTACTTGGGACCTCAAAGATTTAACATGCAAGCTCAAGAACAGGGTCACCGAAGCAGCAAGAATTTGCAATGAATAAAGCACTAGAACAAAACTGCTTTGAGCAAGGAGATCGAAAATGGTAGCAAAATGAGCTAGAACTCGTGCTTGAGCTAAGTAGTGATTTTTTTGGGAGGAAGATGGAGTGTATGCGTGTAGGAATAACTGGAGGGGAGCCACCATGGGCCCATGAGGCAGGGGGCGCACCCTGTAGGAGTGGGTGCGCCCTGGACCCTCATGGCTAGGTGCTTGCTCCCCCTGCTGTGTTCTCAGTGCCAAATATTCTCAAATATTCCAGAAAAAATCATATTAAATTGGCATGGCATTTGGAGAACTTTTATTTTCGGGATATTTTTTATTGCACGGATAATTCAGAAAGCATGCAAAATATACTATTTCTACTTTATTTATTCTAAGTAACAGAAAGTAAAGAGAGGGTACAGAAGGTTGTGTCTTCTAACTTCATCCATCTCATGCTCATCAAAAGGAATCCACTAACAAGGTTGAACAAGTCTTGTTAACAAACTCATTCTGAATCACATGAAGCCAGAGAAATTTCGAAGTGACACTACATTATCTCAACGGGGATATGAACATCCCCAATAATAAGGATATCATACTTTTTCTTTGCAGTAGGAAGAGGAAATTCAAAACTTCCAAATATAATTGATGGAATTTTCCCAATAGAATTTATGCTGTGAACTTGAGGTTGTTTCTTCGGAAAGTGTACCGTATGCTCATTACCATTAACATGAAAGGTGACATTGCCTTTGTTGCAATCAATAACAGCACCTGCAGTATTTAAAAATGGTCTTCCAAGGATAATCGACATATTGTCGTCCTTAGGGATATCAAGAATGACGAAGTCTGTTAAGATAGTAACATTCGCAACAACAACAGGCATGTTCTCACAAATGCCGACAGGTATAGCAGTTGATTTATCAGCCATTTGCAAAGATATCTCAGTAGGTGTCAACTTACTTAATTCAAGTCTACGGTATAAGGAAATAGGCATAACACTAACACCGGCTCCTAAATCACATAAAGCAGTTTTAACATAATTTCTTTTGATGGAGCATGGTATAGTGGGTACTCCGGGATCACCAAGTTTCTTAGGTATTCCACCCTTAAAGGTATAGTTGGCAAGCATGGTGGAGATTTCAGCTTCATGTATTTTTTTATTTGTAATGATATCTTTCATGTATTTAGCATAAGGGTTTGTTTTAAGCATATGGATTAAGTGCATGCGTAAGAAAATAGGTCTAATCATTTCAGCAAAGCGCTCAAAGTCCTCAACATCCTTTTTCTTGGATGGTTTAGGAGGAAAAGGCATGGGTTTCTGAACCCATGGTTCGCTTTCCCTACCATGTTCCCTAGATACAAAATATCCCTTATCATAAAATTGATTTCTTGATTGTGGGTTATCAAGACCAATAGCAGGTTCAATTTCTATATCATTGTTATTGCTAGGTTGAGCATCTACATGAACATCATTATTAGCATTATCATTAGGTTCATGTTCATCTCCAGATTGTGTTTCAGAATCAGAGATAGAAGTATCATTAGGATTCTCAGGTGTTTCTACATTAGATTCACTAGAAGCATGCAAAGTCTTATCATTTTTATTTTTCTTCTTTTTAGAAGGACTAGGAGTATCTAAATTATTTTTCTGAGAATCTTGTTCAATTCTCTTAGGGTGGCCTTCATGATACAAAGGTTCCTGAGTCATTTTACCAGTTCTAGTAGCCACTCTAACATCAAGGTCATGTTTATTATTTAGTTCATCAAGCAATTCATTCTGAGCCTTAAGTACTTGTTCAGCTTGAGTGGTGACCATAGAAACATGTTTACTAGTGAGTTTAAGTTCACCCTAAACTCTAGACATATAATCACTCAAGCGTCCAATTATATAAGCATTATTTTTCAGTTGTCTCCTAACATAATCATTGAAATTTGCTTGTTTTTCCATAAAATCATCAAATTCATCAAAGCATTGGCTAGCAAACTTAGTGAGGGAGTCCTGGATTAGGGGGTGTCCGTATGGCCGGACTATGACCTTTGGCCGGACTCCCGGACTATGAAGATACAAGATTGAAGACTTCGTCCCGTGTCCGGATAGGACTTTCCTTGGCGTGGAAGGCAAGCTTGGCGATTCAATATGAAGATCTCCTCCCATTGTAACCGACTCTGTGTAACCCTAGCCCTCTCCGGTGTCTATATAAACCGGAAAGTTTTAGTCCGTTGGACGAACAACAATCATACCATAGGCTAGCTTCTAGGGTTTAGCCTCTCTGATCTCATGGTAGATCAACTCTTGTACTACCCATATCATCAATATTAATCAAGCAGGAGTAGGGTTTTACCTCCATCGAGAGGGACCGAACCTGGGAAAAAACATCGTGTCCCTTGTCTCCTGTTACCATCTGCCTAGACGCACAGTTCGAGACCCCCTACCCGAGATCCGCCGGTTTTGACACCGACATTGGTGCTTTCATTGAGAGTTCCTCTGTGTCGTCACCTTTAGGCCCGATGGCTCCTTTGATCATCAACCACGAAGTGGTCCAGGGTGAGACTTTTCTCCCTGGACAGATCTTCGTATTCGGCGGCTTCGCACTGCGGGCCAATTCGCTTGGCCATCTGGAGCAGATCGAAATCTACGTGCCTGGCCATCAGGTCAGATTCGGAAGCACAAGACCCCTCCAAGAAGCAACCTAAGCGCCTACGTCAGCGGCGCCGCTCTAAGTCACGCCAACGCTAAAACATCGAGTCCGACACTGGAGACAACAACACCCCGGACAGTGCCGAAGACAACCCCCTCCAGTAGGATTCAGCGCAGGAGGATGGAGAAGCCAGCCCCCATGAGAGAGCGGCAGACAAGGAGGTGGAGGACGACAATTATATGCCTCGCTCCGAAGATGAGGCAAGCCTCGACGACGACGAATTTGTCGTGCCAGAGGATCCCGTCAAACAAGAGCGTTTCAAGCGCAGGCTTATGGACACGGCAAGCAGCCTCAAGAAAAAACAGCAGCAGCTCAGAGCTGACCAAGATTTGCTAGCCGACAGATGGACTGAAGTCTTGGCGGCCGAAGAGTATAAACTCGAATGACCCTCCAAGAGCTACCCAAAGCGCAGGCTGCTACCCCAACTAGAGGAGGAAGCAACGGAACCTACATCACCAGTGTATGATGCGGCCGATCGGCCACCCCGTGGCCGCGACAGAGAGGCCTTTAGGCCCTCAACTCAAGCCACACCCTGGCGCTGCTTATAAAATACCAGAGCATGGGGAAACTCAATAGACCTGCGAGACATATTGGAGGATAAGGCAAGTCAAACAAGATCGATCTACGGATCACGTGGGCGCCCCACGTCACGTGACGATAACCGTCACGCCGGATATGATAAATACGGCAAGGCCGAACACAACAGACAAATCTCATCCGAGCTACGTCGCGATATAGCCCAGTATAGGGGCGCCGCACACCCACTATGCTTCACAGACGAAGTAATGGATCATCAAATCCCCGAGGGTTTTAAACCCGTAAACATCAAATCATACGATGGCACAACAGATCCTGCAGTATGGATCGAGGATTATCTCCTTCATATCCACATGGCCCGTGGTGATGATCTACACGCCATCAAATACCTCTCTCTCAAGCTTAAAGGACCAGCTAGGCATTGGCTTAACAGCCTGCTAGCAGAGTCAATTAGTCGCTGGGTGGACCTGGAATCCACATTCCTTGACAACTTCCACGGCACTTATGTGCGACCACTAGACGCCGATGACCTAAGCCACATAATCCAGCAGCCAGAGGAATCGGCCAGACAATTCTGGACACGGTTCCTAACCAAGAAAAATCAAATAGTCGACTGTCCGGATGTAGAGGCTCTTGCAGCCTTCACGCACAACATCCGAGACGAATGGCTTGCCCGGCACCTAGGACAGGAAAATCCGAAATCTATGGCAGCCCTCACGACACTCATGACCCGCTTTTGCGCGGGAGAAGATAGCTGGCTAGCTCGTAGCAATAACATAACCAAGAGCCCTGGCAACTCGGATACCAAGGACAACAATGGTAGGTCGCGTCGCAACAAGCACAAGCACCGCATTAACAGCGACAATACTGAGGATACGGCAGTTTATGCCGGATTCAGGGGCTCTAAACCCGGTTAGTGGAAGAAGCCATTCAAAAGAAACCCTTCGGGCCCATCCAGTTTAGACCGGATACTCGATCGCTTGTGCCAGATACACGGCACCCCCGAACAACCAACCAATCACACAAACAGAGATTGTTGGGTGTTCAAGCAGGCAGGAAAGTTAAGTGCCGAAAATAGAGACCAGGGGCTGCATAGCGATGACGAGGAGGAGCCCCGGCCGCCAAACAACAGAGGACAAAAGGGCTTCCCTCCACAAGTGTGGACGGTGAACATGATATACGCAACCCATATCCCCAAAAGGGAGCGGAAGCGTGCTCTAAAGGATGTCTATGCGTTGGAGCTAGTCGCCCCAAAGTTCAACCCATGGTCCTCCTGCCCGATCACTTTTGATCGAAGGGCCACCCCACTAGCATTCGTCACGACGGATTCGCCGCATTGGTCCTAGACCCAATCATCGACGGATTTCACCTCACTAGAGTCCTCATGGACGGCGGCAGCAGCCTGAACCTGCTTTATCAGGATACAGTGCGAAAATGGGTATAGATCCCTCAAGGATTAAACCCACAAAGACAACCTTTAAAGGCGTCATACCAGGTGTAGAAGCCAGTTGTACATGCTCAGTTACGCTCGAAGTGGTCTTCGGATCCCCGGATAATTTCCAAAGCGAAAAGTTAATCTTCGACATAGTCCCGTTCCGCAGTGGCTATCACGCCCTGCTCGGACGAACCGCATTCGCAAAATTTAATGCGGTGCCGCACTACGCATATCTCAAGCTCAAGATGCCAGGTCCTCGCGGAGTCATTACGGTCAATGGAAACACCGAACGCTCTCTTCGAACAGAGGAGCACACGACGGCCCTGGCGGCGGAAGTACAAAGTAGCCTCTGATGGCAATTCTCCAATCCGGCTGTTAAACGTCTAGACAACGTCAAGCGCGCCCGAAGTAACCTACAACAAAACCGGCTGGCACGTTCCGAGCAAGCATAGCAGTGCGTCCCCAACCCCAGCCCTCGCGAGATTGCGATAGCAGTACCACGCGTACATAACTACGCTCTGGAAATACCATGGGCATAAGGGGAGGGGCACAACCACGGCACGCCTAGAATGCGGCTCAACCGCACTAGGGGCTACATATTCTGCCGTTTCCTTTTCTTATACTTTCAGGACCCAAATATTCGGAAGGCCTGTCTGACAATACACTCGCCGAACACATGATGCAACAGTCAGGGAGATAACAAGCCGCGTCAAATGTCCAGGTGGTCTCTATATCGAGCAAAATACCTATTTTACTTAAAGTCTCGTAGCTTGCCCCTGGAGAGGGACATGTCAAATAATCCCATCTCTTGCTTATCGCACTATTTGTATCGTTCTGATTTCACAGCAGCCCTTTTTAATAAACAATACATAGCTCTTATCTATTCTTGTATTCATTTATTTTTATACAAATATGTTCAGTCACGACATTATGCAACCGTACACTTTGGTACGGCCAATACACCAGGGGCTTAAGTACCCCATAATACGATGTGAAAAGACCGAACACTCTCATGAGTGCGGCACCCCGAACTTATAGCACTATATGCATCGGCTCTGAATCATGTCTTGGGTCAATAGTTGGGTTTGCCTGGCTCCCACGTTTTGGTACCTTATGTTCCGCAATGTCGGCTAAGGTAGCACTGGGAGAACTACTGCGATTGTGACCCAGTTGAGCTGGGTTAACACCTCAGTAGAGAAAGCTAAAATTGACCGTCATGATAGTGCGAGAGACCGGTCGCTGTTTGAGAGGTTTTTCGAGTCCCTAAAGACTTATGCCGCTTAGAGCGAGGAGCAGGATTTATCCGGCCTAGGCGTGGATAGCGCCCCGAACTCGGTCTTCCGAATACTAGGGGCTTCGCCGAAATTTAAAATTATAGAATTCTATGGCTAAGTGAGAGTGATAAAGCATTATATGTCCGATGGCCTGGTTCGTTGTGCTGAGCGCCTCCCTAGATGGACCCAAGAATGGGAACAAGAGCGCTTAGGTTTATCCCGAACACCCCAACACTCGTGGCTTGGGGGTAGAAGCCGACGACTTGCGTCTCTCAGATTTTATAAACGGCCACACAGAAGGTAATATTTTAAATTCAAAAGTGTTGCTTAGCGCATATGAACAAGTTTTTAGCACACAGGATAAACACGAGCGAGTTTACTAAAAAATTATATCCCCGGTACATTCATTCGCTACAAGACGGGCAACCTTCAGGACGCACTCATAATACATCTCGGGCCTGCGATGCTCCTTCCCCTCCGTTGGCCCATCCTTCACCAGCTTCTCAACATCTAGCTTGCCCCAGTGCACTTTAGCATGGGCAAAAGCCCTACGGGCGCCCTCGATACACACGGAACGCTTGATGACTTCAAGCCGTGGACAGGCATCCACTAGCTGCCGCACCAGCCCAAAGTAGCTCAAAGTCATGACCTCACCAGGCCATAGCCGGCCTATCAGGCCCTTCATGGCCTGTTCGGCTGCCTTATGAAGATCGACCAGCTGCTTCAGCTGGTTGCTCAGGGGCACCGGGTGTCCGGCCTCAGCATACTGGGACCAGAACATCTTCTCCATCGAGCTTCTTTCCTCGGCCCGGTAGAATGCGGCGGCATAGGATACACTGCGGGGCAGATCAACGAATGCTCCTGGAGATCTCCAGATGCGGGTAAGTAACAGGTAATTTACTTTCAAATGCTTGCTTTGCATAAAGAATGCCTTACCCACCGCAATCTTTTTCATCGCCTCAATCTCCTGGAGGGCTTTCTGGGCTTCGGCCTTGGCAGATTGGGCGCTTTCAAGTGCCGAGGCAAGCTCGGACTCTCGAGTCTTCGAGTCAAGATCTAACCCCTCATGTTTTTTCACAAGAGCATCGAGCTCTTGCCGCACCTCCGCCACCTGCGCCTCTCGCTTCTCTCGCTCTGAGCGCTCCATGGCCGCATTATCTTTGGCCTTGGAAAGCGCTTCCTTCAGGGTTGCCACCTGTGTTGTGGCCCCTGCAACATTCACGTTGGTCCTGTCATTATTTGCAACCAGGTATTTATATATACATTTACATAAGGTATTACATACCTTCCTTGTCCTCGAGCTGCTTCTTGGCACGGCCGAGCTCGATCTCGGACTGCTCGAGGCTTTGCTTCAATACATTGACCTCTGCAGTCAGTGCGGCAGAGGTCAGCAGCGTAGCCTGCATTCCCATATTGACATATTTATGTTAGACTCCTGCGTATATCTTTTTTAGATCCTCAGTCTGGTTTTTCTTTCCGAACACCAAACTGAGCATCAGGGGCTACTGTCTATATGGTAACATTTTTTATATGTTTTAACATACATACCTCAAAGCCTGTTAGAAGGCTGGTACAGGCTTCGGTCAGCCCGCTCTTGGTGGACTGAACCTTCTCAATCACCACACTCATAACAGTGCAGTGCTCCTCGTTGATGGATGCGCCGTTAAGCACCTCCAGCAAATTGTTTCGCGTCTCCGGTTGGACGGAGGCTGCCGGCGTCGTAGGCTTGCCCTTCTTACGAAGGGGCTGCCTGCCGGACTCCAGAACCACTGATGGCTCCGGAGCGGTGTCCGGCCCAAGGCCGGACTTAGATCCCTCTTGGGCTTTACCCCCTTTGGGCCTGGAGTCCGGGAGGTCGCCTTGCGGCGCCTGCAGGACCACCTCCTCCTGGTTTAGTCCCTTTTGGGACTCCACCTCGGCGTCGTCCATGGGGAGAGGGGAGGAGGCCATCAGAAGTGAAGCGCTATTCACATCCGACGAATCCAGGGAGCCGCTCGACGATTCGCCGAGCTGAGCCTTGGGCGGACTGCATGATTGAATTCAGGGTCAGAAAGTACCGTACAATAGAGGAGCGCCATAAGTTATTCTGGTATCCAGATACTTAAGATTTTGCCAGGGGCTTGACCCTGGATGGCCATTCCTCCCCGCCGTCTTCGGCATCGGAGGCGTAGTCTAGCAGAAGGGCCCTCCCCTTCTTGGACCCTCCGGCCCCCCAGTTGGGGCGGCCTTCCTTTTCTCTCCCCCCCCCCCCCCCCTGGAGGGGGAGAGGCTTCTTCTTCCTCCTCCTCGTCTTCAGAGGCGGAGGGTGCTTCGGGGTTGTCTGGTGATGAATCAAACACCACCAGGCATCGAGAACTCATTCAAGTCCTCGTGGCCTTCTTCTTGGCTTTCTTCTTGGCCTTCTTCTCTCGCACCACGTGAGGTGCCGGAACCAGCAGCTTCGTCAAGCGTGCGTTTGCTGGGCCTTCGGGCAAAGGGGCTGGACAGTCAAACTGTTCGGATGTCCTCTTCCAGTCCTATCAAAGGAGCAGGAGTTTAGATCCTACATAGAGTCAAACTATGAAAATCAAGTGTCCCGTGAAAGACTAAAAGCAAGCTTACTTTAGTGTCTTGGTGCTTGGCGCAGAATCCGCGATCCTCGGTGACAGGAGGGGAGACCTCGGAGCTCTTGAATAGCATCTCCTAGGCGTCCTCGTGCTTTGTGTCGAAGAGCCGGTACAAAGTCTGGTGCTGGGCCGGGTCGAACTCCCACAAGTTGAAGGCCCGTCGTTGACACGGGAGGACCCGGCGGAAGAGCATGACCTGGACTACGTTGACAAGCTTGACGTTCTTGTTCACCAGGTCTAGGACAGGTTTGGAGTCCGGTCACCTCTTCCGGACTACCCCACGACAGGCCCGTCTCTTTCCAAGATGTGAGCCGTGTGGGGATGCCAGATCGGAATTCGGAGGCCGCTGCCCATTCGGGGTCATGCGGCTCGGTGATATAGAACCACCCCGACTGCCACCCTTTGATGGTCTCTACGAAGGGGCCCTCGAGCCATGTAACGTTGGCTATTTTGCCCACCATGACACCTCCGCACTCCGCTTGACAGCCGCCCACGACCTTCGGCTTGACGCTGAAGATCTTCAGCCGTAGGCCAAAGTGAGGCTGGATGCCGAGGAAGGCCTCGCACACGACGATGAACGCTGAGATGTTGAGGATGAAGTTTGGAGCCAGATCATGGAAGTCCAGGCCGTAGTAGAACATGAGCCCCTGGACGAACGGGTGAACAGGAAAGCCCAGTCCGCCGAGGAAATGGGGGAGAAATATGACCCTCTCATGGGGCCCAGGGGTGGGGATGAGTTGCCCCTCATCTGGAAGCCGGTGCGTGATGTCGTCAGACAAGTATCCGGCCTTCCTCAACTTTTTGATGTGCCCCTCCGTGATGCTAGAGGCCATCCATCTACCTCCCGCTCCGGACATGATTGGAGAAGGTTCAGGTGGGAAGTGCGGACTTGGGCGCTGGATATCGAGTGCGCAGGAATGGATAAGCAAAGGAAGGAGAAGGTGTAAATGGAAAGGGTGGATCCTTATCCCCTTATATGGGCAGCCGAAGCTATGAGCCCCCACCAGCTTAATAAAACTCACTTATCTCCCAAGCACCACGGTTAATGGCGCGGTTGGGTTACCCACGCCCGTATGGATGAGAATCCCGGAATAAGGGGACACGATCTCTGCTTTCACAAGGCGTGCCAAAGAAACCACCTCGCTAAACGCGTTGAGGTGGAACAGTAAAACGATTCGAATAAAGGCTTGGCCGTGGCGTGATGTCACGCTATGGAATACGTCAGCAGATTAGATGTGTGCAGATATTATTCTATCTACGGTGGTATGTGGAACTTATTTTGCAGAGCCGGACACTATCCTTGTGTTCAACATCTTCTATGAAATATTCGGAGGAGGAACCCGCCTTGCAATGCCGAAGACAATTTGCGCGCCGGACTCGTCGTCATTGAAGCCTGGTTTAGGGGCTACTGAGGGAGTCCTGGATTAGGGGGGTGTCCGGATGGCCGGACTATGACCTTTGGCCGGACTCCCGGACTATGAAGATACAAGATTGAAGACTTTGTCCCGTGTCCGGATAGGACTTTCCTTGGCGTGGAAGGCAAGCTTGGCGATTCGATATGAAGATCTCCTCCGATTGTAACCGACTCTGTGGAACACTAGCCCTCTCCGGTATCTATATAAACCAAAGAGTTTTAGTCCGTAGGACGAACAACAATCATACCATAGGCTAGCTTCTGGGGTTTAGCCTCTCTGATCTCGTGGTAGATCAACTCTTGTACTACCCATATCATCAATATTAATCAAGCAGGAGTAGGGTTTTACCTCCATCGACAGGGCCCGAACCTCGTTAAAAACATCGTGTCCCTTGTCTCCTGTTACCATCCGCCTAGACGCACAGTTCGGGACCCCCTACCCGAGATCCGCCGGTTTTGACACCGACACTTAGTAGACGGGATTTCAACTTTATCATATCTATAAAGAGAGTTTACCTTCACTACCTGGCTCCGATTATCAAGACCTTGTATTTCTTTAGGTGGTATATTGAGGCCATGAATTTCTTCAACATGAGCTAAATTTTTAACATCTTCGGCTTTAATACCTTTCTCTTTCATAGATTTCTTTGCCTCTTGCGTATCTTCAGGACTGAGAAATAGAACACCTCTTTTCTTCAGAGTTGGCTTAGGAGTTTTTTCAGGAGGTGCCCAATTATTTTCATTGGCCAACATATTATTTAATAGCAATTCAGCTTGGTCGACTGTCCTGTCCCTGAAAACACAACCAGCACAGCTATCCAGGTGGTCCTTGGAAGCATCGGTTAGTCCATTATAGAAGATATCAAGTATTTCATTTTTCTTAAGAGGGTGATCAGGCAAAGCGTTAAGTAATCGGAGAAGCCTCCCCCAAGCTTGTGGGATACTCCCTTCTTCGATTTGCACAAAATTATATATTTCCCTCAAGGCAGCTTGTTTCTTATGAGCAGGCAAATATTTAGCAGAGAAGTAGTAAATCATATCCTAGGGACTACGCACACAACCAGGATCAAGAGAATTAAACCATGTCCTAGCATCACCCTTTAATGAGAAGGGAAATATTTTAAGGATATGATAATAGCGGGATTTCTCATCATTAGTAAATAGGGTGGCTATATCATTTAACTTAGTAGGGTGTGCCACTACAGTTTCAGATTCAACTAATGTGCTAACCTCAAGATCACTAGAGAATTCATAATCCTTCTCAGTAACAAAGATAGGTGAAGTAGCAAAAGCAGGGTCATGCTTCATTCTAGCATTCAGAGTCTTCTGTTTCAGCTTAGCTAATAATTTCTTAAGATTTGATCTATCATTGCAAGCAAGAAAATCTCTAGCAGTTTCTTCATCCATAACATAACCCTCAGGAACAATATGCAATTCATATTTAGGGGGAGAACCTTCATCATCACTATAATCAATATTATCAGTTTCAATAATTTAATTCTCCCTAGCTCTAGCAGGTTGTTCATCAAGAAATTCACCTAATGGCACAGTAGTATCAAGCATAGAAGTAGTTTCATCACAAGTATCATGCATAGCAGAAGTGGCATCATCAATATCATGCGATGTATCATAATTAATAGCAGAAGCAGGTTTAGGTGTTGCAAGTTTACTCATAACGGAAGGAGAATCAAGTGCAGAGCTAGATGGCAGTTCCTTACCTCCCCTCGTAGTTGAGGGATAAACTTTAGTTCTTTGATCTTTCAAGTTCTTCATAGTGATCAGCAGATATAAATCCCAAGTGACTCAAAGAATAGAGCTATGCTCCCCGGCAATGGCGCCAGAAAATAGTCTTGATAACCCACAAGTATAGGGGATTGCAACAATTTTCGAGGGTAGAGTATTCAACCCAAATTTATTGATTCGACACAAGGGGAGCCAAAGAATATTCTTTAGTATTAGCAATTGAGTTGTCAATTCAACCACACCTGGATAACTTAGTATCTGCAGAAAAGTGTTTAGTAGCAAAGTAGTATGGAAGTAACAATAATGATAGCAAAAGTAACAGTAGCAGTTTTGTAGTAATTGTAACAATGGCTACAGCAAAGAAAATAAGCAAAGCACAATATGTGAAAAGCTCATAGGTATTGGATCAGTGATGGATAATTATGTCGGATGTGATTCCTCATGTAATAGTTATAACATAGGGTGACACAAAACTAGCTCCAGTTCATCAATGTAATGTAGGCATGTATTCCGAATATAGTCATACGTGCTTATGGAAAAGAACTTGCATGACATCTTTTGTCCTACCCTCTCGTGGCAGCGGGGTCCTTATGGAAACTAATGGATATTAAGGCCTCCTTTTAATAGAGAACCGGACCAAAGCATTAACACTTAGTGAATACGTGAACTCCTCAAATTACGGTCATCACCGGTAAGTATCCCGATTATTGTAACTTCGGGGTTAAAGGATCATAACACATAATAGGTGACTATAGACTTGCAAGATAGGATCAAGAACTCACATATATTCATGAAAACATACTAGGTTCAGATCTGAAATCATGGCACTCGGGCCCTAGGGACAAGCATTAAGCATTGCAAAGGCATAGCAACATCAATCTCAGAACATAGTGGATACTAGGGATCAAACCCTAACAAAACTAACTTAATTACATGGTAAATCTCATCCAACCCATCACCGTCCAGCAAGCCTATGATGGAATTACTCATGCACGGCGGTGAGCATCATGAAATTGGTGATGGGGGATGGTTGATGATGACGATGGCGATAGATTCCCCTCTCTGGAGCCCCGAACGGACTCCAGATCAGCCCTCCCGAAAGGTTTTAGGGCTTGGCAGTGGCCCCGTATCGTAAAACACGATGAATCCTTCTTCAATTATTTTTTTCTCCGTGAAAGCAAATATATGGAGTTGGAGTTGAGGTCGGTGCGTCTAGGGGGCCCACGAGGCAGGGGGCGCGCTTCCCACCCTCGTGACCAGGGTGTGGGCCCCCTAACGTTAATTCTTTTGCCAGTATTTTTTATTAATTCTGAAAAGTGCCTCCCTGGATTTGTAGATCATTCCGAAAACTTTTATTTCTGCACAAAATTAACACCATGGTAGTTCTGCTAAAAACAGCGTCAGTCCGGGTTAGTTCCATTCAAATCATGCAAGTTAGAGTGCAAAACAAGGGCAAAAGTGTTTGGAAGATTAGATACGACAGAGACGTATCACAAAGCAGTATGCACGATAGCAATCATAGTTAAAAAAAGGCGCACCTAAGCGAGTGCTTAAGCGCGCCTAGGCTCTAGGCGTTGGCAAAATGCATTGTGCATAACTATGCTTAATCTGTGCATAACTGCGCATAAGCATGTGCTTTGGTCAGTAAAGCGCAAGGTGGTGGCAAAACGGACAATTAACGCCTAGCGCTTTTTTGAACTATCATAGCAATGTATTCTTAAATTAGAATAGTTGTTCTTCAGGTTTAGGCACTTGTTCTACATGAATAGAGTACAGTAAGACGCAAGAATATAGTACTTAAAAATAGAAAATGAGCTCATAGACCTTACCACATTCTTGGTTTGGGAGCAGTACAGAACAAGGCGTTCCTAGTCATCGTCCAGTAAATGTGTCTCAGTAGAACATAAAGGAATTTCATGAGTTTCTTTGCTGGTGAAGTACATTTTCTTCAGGTAATTCTGATACTGCCACCAAGCATTCTTGAAGATAGCAGAGGTATTAGCACAGGTTACCTCATCCTGAGTTTCCAAATCGGTCCTTCTCTATAGGGAAAAATGGGAAAATTTGATGTATTATAACCATCATGGAGGTAGGATGTATGGGACAAAGCAAAGTAATTGCCATGAATAACATTACTTACACATAACTCCTGGACAAACACCTGCAACTGGCATTTTCCTTCATCTTTAGCATAATACTTCCAAGATGGGAAGATACACACATACAATTTAACAACATCAAATGCGATAGATGCTAAACTACAACTAGCTGGTTGTGCGTCCTCCACAGGAATAGCCGTACTAACTGGTGGAGTTAGGGTACACCATGGTAGTACTAGCCTTTTGGGCACTGGAGTTGCCTTACTAACTGTTCTTGTTTGGGAGCTCTGTAGTGGAGATGGTGTTGTGTCAACAGGAACTGGGTTACTAGCTGCTGGGGTTGGGGTTAGATTAGGTGAAGCTGGTTCTCTATCCATCACAATAGGGGTACAATCTGCGAGATTTTGGGTTATGTGTGGTAGGGATGGTTCTTGTGCATGTACAACCGGGGTGCTATCTCCACCAAGAGGTAGCACTGTTTTATTGAAGACAGTGTTTTTAGTCCGCTAGATACTGGCATCACCCGCTCCAATTCATATGGCTGATAAACAGGAAACATAGTTGAATGTACAAACATTGTATGAGAGATAGATGCAATAGATAATGAGGATAAAAGAGGGCATGAAATAGTTGACACGTATATTGTTTAACTAAAACGGATAGCATGACATAATTTCACATATATGATGTCTATCTAAACTGGATAGGATAGCATAACATAATTCAAAGATATGATGAATAACTAAACAGGATCGCATGACATAATTCAACTACATGTTATATAGGTAATCAGGATCGCATCATTTAATTCACATATGTGATTTATATGCTAAACAGAGGGTATTCATTATGATGTCTGAACTAAGAACATGGTGTTGAATATTGTGTATATGATGTCTAAACTATGCAATGCAAGACACCATATGCATGATATGAGCAGTATAATTGTGCCAAGTTAGAGCATACACCTTGGTGGGGGAATAGTACTGGTCATCTATCTCTGAATCCATCTCTGGGGAGCTATCGAGACCCAACAAGAGATCTGCTTCGACAGGTAGCACCGTCTGCTCTGAAGGCCTTGTTTTCACTCCAGATTTTTCCATCTCCCACCCAAATATCTGATTCACAGGAAGAGTAGTTTAATGTACAAACGTTGTCGACAAATGGAAATGTAATGAAGAAAAGGATGGGCAAGATATCAGTCAAATATATGATGCCTGGTTAAACGGGATGGCATTACACATTTCACATATATTATGGCTGGCTAAAAGACATGAGACTGCATAATTTCCATATATGATATAGAAAGTAAACAGGTGGCATTACAGAACATGTCTAAACTAAGCAGATGACATATATGATGTCAAAAGTAGGCACTGCAAGGCAACATATGCATGATATGACTAACATCATCATGCCAAGGTAGAGCAAACACCTTGGGGGGTAAATAGGAGTCATCAGCGGTGTCTGAATCCGCCTCAGAACAGATATCTTCCTCTAGATTACAATCTAGAGAGGGATGGCGAGGGTTTGCCATTTAACCCACCATGGAGCGATGTCTGCATGACATTGTATTGCCACGCAAAACTCTTCTCTTTTTATCTACATGTTCAGCATGACTGTGTACAATATCTGACTTGCATATGAAAAAAATATGGTGAGATTATGTAAGGAGAACATGCAGAAATTTAGAGTGATGGTAATAACCAGTGGATGGATCCAAAAATAATGATAGCAGGGTGATAATTGCTTTAGTTTATTAAAAAGACATATGATGATTGCTTTACTATTTGTTTCCCACCCAAGATGAACAACATAGGCATACCCTAGGTGAACCAGATATTAGACAGACATGCTATTCATTGCTTCCTCGATATGTGCCCCACAACTAATTTAGAACTCAAGTTTGAAAATTAATTTGGACCTGACTTGGAGTCCAAGAGGTGAACAGGACGATAAAGTAGCAGGTAATTTTAAGGAATGCATAACATAAGCAGAAACAAAAGAGTGCGACCTCTCTTGTGGACCCAAGCACTCCACAGGTTCATCTGCTGAGTCGATGATGGTGATGCCATTGCGGTGGGTGCCGGCGGCAGGGAAGGAGATCTGAGGCGGCGAAAGACAGTCATGAGTTATGATGTCTGGTTTGGTGGATGCTTCTGTCGATGGAGCAGCTCAGGTGAGGTGGACGACGTCGCGGCAGGAGCAGGACAAACCACACAAAGTTCCCTTCGACACCTACCTATAACTAAAGTAATTCTGTAAGGGCTCATTTGGCTTGTATGATTGTAAAAACGCAGGGATAGAAAAAACACCAGAATAGGTAGGAATGCACATGGTAAACAGAGCATTTGTAAACACAGGATTTCTGTCAACTTGGGTGTTTGGTTTACAGGAATTGGAAGAGCAGAGGAATGCAAACAAACATGGCAAAAATAAAGTGAAACCATATGAAATTTGTACAGTTAGAATGTTATTCTGCCACTAATGCACTTGGTCTTGTTTTCATGCATAGGATTTTGAAAAGTAGGTCCAGTGGATGTTTTGCTTCATTCCTTTCAACAAAATGCATGAATAATTGAATAGTAGAGTGCCATTGGAAAATTCCCTATTGCTATGTTTTTCCATTGAACCAAAATAGCCCCAATGTATCGACATGATATATAGTAATAAGTGATGCAACAAGTGTACAACTTCTTTGCCATAGCGGTGTCGACCTTAGCATCATTGGGTTGGTCGCTGAAGCAGTTGAGATAGAGGTGGCTATTTTAGGTGTGGAGGAAGATCTGAGGAATCTGTAGACGGCGTCTAGGGCACTGCTCTGTTGTGATGGATCATTCTGTCATTGGAGCAGCTCCGGTGAGCCGTAAGACGTCAAGGCTGAAGCAGCACAAAACAAACATCATCAATCTCAAGTGGGATTCTAATAGCATCTCCAATAGATGATGTAAAATATATGTAAAATTTACATCACCAAAAACCACCAGACTACAATAGATGAGGTAAAAACTGTTGACTCTGAACTTAACAGTCGAAACTGAAATTTACTGTGGAATATGAATGTTACTGTCGAAACTAAATGCAATGGTAGCAGAGAGGCACTTGACATGTAGTTTAGGAAGGGCCTGCAGTTCATCTTCAACCTGCACCCCCTGAGCCGCCAGCCACCACCGGCCGAACCTCCGGCCCCAGCGCCGCCTCGCCGCCCTGAAACAACTCCCCACCGCCGGTCCTCCACCGCCCTGGCCAGCCCTCTACGCCCCCCGCCCCACCCTGAACCCTAAGATAGATAGTGGGATACCTCTCCGGCGAGCCCCCATCCCTACTGAGGGTGGTTCTTCCTTAACCCCTGTGTGCCCCCCCACCCCCTGAAAGTCGACTGACCCAAAAGTTGATTTAGTCGACTGAAGTGTAGCTAAATCGGAGCAGAGCAGCAGCGCGAGCGAGCGAGCGAGAGCCGGAGCAGCAGCAGCTGAGCGAGCGAGCGATCGAGCGAGAGACAGAGCAGCAGAAGCAGCACGAGCCGGCGAGAGATGGAGCAGCAGCAGCAGCAACAGATCTGGCTGGTATGGGCGCCGCCACTGAAGGGGCCTTGCACTGGGGAGAGCCGTCGTGGAGATGTCACCCGTGGCGCCGGCTTCAAGGTAGCCGCTCCATGGTGGTGTGGGATGGAGCACCGTCGGCGCCGGGAGGTCGAGTTAAGGAGAAGGTGCGATGCGATGAGTGTATAACCTCTTTGGTGTTGTCGAGTAGGCCTCAGCTTCATCCGGGGAGTCAATGAGGATGTAGCGGTTCCGGTGGAGCAGGTTAAGGCGACACTTTGGGGATGGAGCAACCGCGATAGATAAGGCAATCATCAAGCAGCTCCTTGGAGGTGGAGGACTGGGTGGCTGAGCCGGCGGGACGATGATATGGACGACGGATCCTCATCCGGGGAGGTGGACAAGGGACGTCGAGCTATTGCGGTGGACGATCTTGTCGAGGAAGAGGCTCCGGCTGGGCAGCGGTGAGGTGGCGTACGGAGGAGGGTGGGGTTTCACGGCTGGAGCGGAGAGGTTATGGCGGCTTGGGATTTCAAATGGTGAAAAGGAGGCGATGGGAGGGGGTGAACCATGACTTATGGACGCGCTTGTCCAAAATGTAGGGTGTGTTACAAAAGTACCCCCCACCGATTTGAACTAGCGGCCCTTTCTGCCCACGGTTAGAAGGGGGATTTCGCGTGTCGGGATTTGGCAGCTGGCGGGAGTTTTCGCACGGGTTGTAATTTCGGGATAGCAAGGCGTGGGTTATGAAGGCGCCAGTTTTGGGAGCATGATATCTGAATTTTCGAGACATAACAAGGAGCGGGTTGAATTATAGGGACAAGCCTAATGTGTAATATTGTACTTGTACGTACCAAATCAATTTGCACTTCCCTCAACCAAAAAGAAAACAAAAAAAATAAAACTATTTTCACCACACAAAGAGAGAGTCTTGCCTCGTTTTACTATACAAATGTTATTCAAAGCTACTCCCTCCTTCCATCTAAATAGGGCCTAATGCATTTTTTGATGCTAACTTTGACCAAATATTAGAGCAATAATATATCACAAAGCACACCGTTAAATTCGTGTGTGAAAGGAGCTTTCACTGATATTATTTTCACATTGTGCATGTCATGTACTATTAATCTTGTCAATAGTCAAAGGCGGTCTTAAAAAACTCATTACGCCCTTCATAGATGGAAGGAGGGAGTATGAATCCATGTTATGTCCAATTAAATTTTTTCGCTTGCTGTATAATGCATGTAACCTACTCATACCAACATTTTAGTGCATTCCAAATGTCTATACTACCGCTGCAATTCAAACTGAATTTGAATTCGTTTCTCTATTTCAATAAGAATCTACAATCATGATTGTTGCCAACTTCAACCATCATTCGTGTATTATCTTAATAACACACCACATGATTACTATAGAGATAGATATGAACTATGTGTACTACATGAACTCGAATTATATTTTTTGAATACACTTGATGTTGATTCCAAATAATAGTACATTTGATGTACTAACTATATATTCATAATCTAAACCATGTTCCATACGTACACCGTGTTTATCACACAAAGTATAGTGCCCCGGCCCCTACATTATGACAAGTATTTAGACCTGAGCTGCAAAAGCTACACATTAGCCCAAATTATAATCAATGTTCTACATTATTATATCTTCTTCAAGTATCCATATCCACTTTTTTATAATGAATTATGATTTTTGTTCGTCTTTTACATATTCACGATCCTCTTCTATTTGTACCTATCTAGCGCTAACTTTATATCATGCATGCACACGCCCTCCCCCCTGTCACCCACCATTAGCATCCCCTCCATCGCGCACGTTTGTTATTTCTCTTTAGGTCGTCCACCCGCGGTGTGTGTAGGCCCCAGGCTCCTTCTTTCCGGCACACACACCGGTCGATATACCTCTCTAGCCTAGTGTGCCTACCACAAACACATATACACTTCCCCTCTTCTCTTCTCACCGTCCATGCCCCCTATGTCCAATACGGTTCCACGTAGGTGCACACTCCCGCCCCTATTTTCATTGATCTCATACTCTCACACTAATCCCCCCTCGACATGGTAGGCCTCTCGCACCACCTCCTAGCCACACCCCTCTCCCACTGTCTGTCTCTCCTGACCTTATTTTCTTCTAACACTTGCAGGCGTGTATACGTACTGATCTCCCTACATATAGCCAGGTCGACTATAATTCGTTTTCCCCACGCATCGATACACTTACCTCGCTAGTTATCTCTCTCCCTTTCTCGGACACACGACTGTTGATCTTCCTATGTAGTTACGTATGCTTACCACAACCATATCGTCTCCCCTCATCATCCTTGCATACCTCCCGACCTGTCTCTCACACACACGTGCAAAGACAGACAGACATCCCCCGCCCTCTCTTATTGATATTGCACTCGTACCCTCCATTTGTCTAGCAGGCCTCTCCCAGCATTTGTGAGACGCCACTCCACCACCAACCCTCCGATGCTCTACCTTTGTATTTCTCCCAACCTTATTCCTCTGCTACACATATCCATGGATGTCGATCGATATCCCTCAATACATAGCTAGGTCTCTCTCCTTCCCCACACATATACTAGTCGATCGGTCTCTGCCCCCTCCCCCCCCCCATACACACACACTGATAATTGAACATTGTAGGTAGGTATCCATGCCACGGAGAAAAACTGCACCTCTGCCCTCTCAAATTCCAGTAGGCCAGCCTCCATGTATCTTTGATGTGGGAAAACACAAATTCGATGGTACTCTTTATCGATCGCGCAGCCACACACTTCATCCCTGTTTTCAATTCTATCGATATCTCACATCCATGACTCTGTTTCACACACATTGCATATGTTACATTTTTTGTTTGAGATATCATCAACACATTGTCTCTGTTTCGCACAAACCATCTCTCTCACACCCACCCACATATTTACCTGCACCTAAAGAAGAGGTGCACGCAGGATGCACGTACTCATGTCTCGTTCCCGGCCACACCCGCACGGGTACACGGTGGAGTTCATTTATGTACGAAAAGGCAGCCCACGTGATAATTTGATGCGTGTAGTAGTTGTTTACTCGAAGGAGGGTTGGGTACCACGCCTAGACGGAACAAATTTCGACTTGATGCATTAGTATTAAATAATGTTATATATTCCTCAATGGCACGTATAGAATATAAAACGATTGTCATGGGGAAAATGGAAAAATGGGTTTGTCTCTCGTCACACCATCTCACACAAGGCGGCGGTGGCCTCTCTCTCTCAGTGTTGGTCAGTGATCCGGCCGTATCCCATCCGCCGGCAGAAAGGGAGGATGTGCATCGTCTCTTCGTTTGACGGCGTTGAGGCAGCACTTCCCGATCTGCGGTACCCGTCGTTCTCTCTGACCAAGCTCCAGTGTGGTAGGGCCTTCGCCACCTGCTTGCTGTCGCAGTATGGGCAGATCCCGGCAACTGGCGCCCTCCTAGTAACATCCCGACAACCCTCAGGTATAGCTTCCTCCAGCGTTGCTCCACTTCCAATCTTCCCATGTTGTTACATGTGGATCTTCTTTAGTTGTTTTCTTAAATCATATCTTGGCCGACGTACTTTCCATCTTGCAATCTCGTCCTCAAACCATTTTGGATATACCACCATGTGCTATATTTCCCTTATTACATGGAATATGCTTCTTTTTTTATCGGCGTATGTGTCTTCAGCTTGTCTTATTGGGCAATAATTGTTTCCTTTCTACCTCCTTTTGCAAACAGGGCTATCCATTTTCACCTCGTTGCTATTGTGACCTTTTGGTGAACTACACGAATCACTTTTTTCTTAAGAGTGTTTTGTACAGTTCTGCCAAAATGTCACACGGGCAACATTTTTACTTTTCCGTGGGACCGCAGAAAGGGAGATTGGTTTTTCTATCCTCCTCATCCAACTCCGTGCCTAATCTTCTCGAACAAGAAGTTAGTCCTAAAGAGAGATCGTAGAGGTGATCGGCTTCTATTTGTGTGTGTTATGTTTCATAATCTATTTCCACAATTATTGTAATCACACTGACTGGATATCTTTGAAAACAGCGATGGTCCGCTCGATTTTAGTGGAGCTGCACAAAATGATCGGATTGTGGTGTCCTCCATGTACCTCTTTTTTGGGTACAAAGCTGGGTGAAACTAGCTGCCAAGCAATGAACATTGTGCCAAGGAAATGGAGCCATGCCTACGACCAGCATCGATCAACTATATATTTTTCTTTATTTGTACACCTTCTCACAACTTTGTCTTCAGTTGTGATGTGAATAGGCACTGATCTGCGAACCATTGAGATGCATTAGCAGCCATGGTAGTTTCATTTGTATTTGATGGAATGTTGTAACGAGATAATCTTGAGGCAAGACACATGAATCCTATGTTGAAACCTTTTTTTCCTGCGGGAACCAAAGTTGAAACCTTCATAGCATCACAGTACAATTTCATTAAAATTATGCGTACATATAAACAAATCCTGAAGGATTGATAGCAATGCCAGAAACAATTCAACTTCATTTCGCCAGACATGTTGGACATCCTTCATCCGACTCCACTTGCCATGCAGCAATATTGAGTGCACAACACAACTGCAGGGAAAGATTCACCCCGGTCGTTGTGCCACAGTAGTAACGACTAGTGAGCTGTCAAATCACAGAGCCCCACCTTTGCCACAGTAAATTGCTCAGACGAAGCAACCATCATTTCTTTGTTCCTTGAATCCGCTGGCACTCCCATATTTCCACAGTAATAAGTTGCTCGGGTGAATCAACCATCACTTTACCTTTCCCACAGTAAGTACTAGTACCTATTTTCTTTTACTCTCGAAACAACCGCACACGAATATTGGACGGTAGTAGCACAACAACTGAATCAAAAATTCTATAGTATGAGAGTAACGTTGAACGTAAGCCATTGATTCACTCTATCCAATGGTCATAGTTGGAAAATCCAAACAAAACCAAGCATTGGATCAACTCTTTTAGCACTCAGATTGTTGACGCATGCTCAACCACCTGCCCACCTAGCCAACCTATATATACGCTCACGTGTGATGACCACAGGAGCTATCCATTTAGAATGTATGTTAAAAAAATAAAGGTCGATAACTAATGCGGCAGCTCGGGCCAACGCGGCTAGATAGCATTTTGCACGAGAAATTACACACCATATTTCGTTGACATGTGGTCCCGTTCCAACATGTCAGTGAGACGATGGTGAGTCCTTTTCTACTAGTATTTCCGAACGGACATGTAGGCCGGGGCGCCTCTTCATGTACCATGGAAAACTGGCAACCGTCCACCGACTCTTCGCCTTTCCCTCTAGATTTGGAACTGATGTCGCATCCTTTTCCTCCCTCCTCCATTTGCCTTCACCCTTCCTTCTGCCATTGTTCGATCGTCTTATCCATGGAGGGAACAGGCCGGAAACGGCCCCGTTATTCTTGCCCCAATATTAAAGATGACGTGGTGGAGGAACTCATTGATCGGTGCGACGTCATCACCTCGGCTAGCATGGCAGGTTCATTCAAGACTCAACTCAACTAATAACATCATTACAAGGAACCCAATGGTCCAGGAGCGGTTTGATCTCCCCTATCTTCTTCGTCGTGACCCCGCTGACTGGTGCGGGGACGACGGAGGCCTCACCTTGTGCAAGTTGATGCCGCTTGATAATGATACGTATGATGCTAAGATGCCATCGCTTGAGGGCAATGCTTGGGCAGGCGCAAATGGAGATTGGGTTGTTTATATTGGGTAAAACTGCGAGTGGGAACTTGTGAATGTGTACACTCGTCACCGGGTTCCACATCGAATAATCTCAGCAGACTTCCCAGAGATTGAGCACACCGTTATTCTATGCATGTTCAAATACGATCATGGTGACTATCTTCTATGGAAGATAGCAATTTTTCGAGTTCTCAACCGCTCTTGGAATTACAAGAACTATGAAGTTGTTGCTATCTTCAACAAGCTTGTTGCCATCCTTCGTGGTTTGACTCGATGGATATTTCTCAAAAATCAGTTTCTATACATGGATGTGTACTGTGATGCAATTCAATATGAGGGTCTTGTGTTTGCTTCAACCACCCATGGCATTGTTTTTGCATGGGATCCTCGTAGTTTTGATATGTTTGTCTTCCACCATAATTATAATTGTTTCATCCACATGCATGCGGGTTAGCAAGTTTCCCTTTACTAATTAACCTTCTTCTTGTGTTTCCAAGGTCCTATGAACATTCCACCACCTATACTTGAAAAAAATTTATGACCAAGGGGGAGATGACGATGGTGATGATCACGAGCATGAGGATGAGCAGGGCCCATATACTCAGTGGAGCCTGTCAACTTATTCTGATGGATCACCCCTTCTTGTCTGTATATAGCCCACTACTGATGTTACTACTAAGGAAGCAGGTGTTGTCTCCCTTGGTCGCACTCTGCGGACCTATTCCAACACCCGTTGCATGATATTCGGGATGTATACTAGTGTGCTAGCGCCAACACCTTCTCCCTGGTACAGTATTGATAGTCTTGGAGAAAACTCGCTCTTCCTTGTACAAAACTATCCTATGATGGTGAAAGGCGATCCAACTGCTGTTGACACAACGTTACTAGTACCATTTATGAGAAGCAACTGTATCTATACCTCGGATATTTTGGTGGTTCCCTACCCTGGTACTGATATAGTAGGCCGCTTCAGCCTGGATGATCAGTCCTGCGTTGGTCTCGAGATTGACAATAGATGGCCCTTCCCGGAGAATCACTTGTGGTTCAAAGCAAGCGTTTGCAACGCCGAGGATTGGTTGAGTTGAAGTTCATTTCATTTCTTGTTATTTTTTGTGTGATGAAAACTTTAGTATTTATAATGTATCCTCGTTGTCGTTGTGACTTGATGACCTGTTGTATGTAATAAAATGATATGCCCTTTCGAGTCGCTTCTCTGAGTGAGTGCTACAACGAGGCAAAAAAATATTTTCCGAATACATAATTGTACGTGCATTGCAACAGGTTATCAGATGAGGCCAATCAACAATATTAGTACAGTATTTGTACTAGCTTCACATGCTTCGTGCGGTGGGCGGGTGTTTTTACTGTAGCTGTGAATCCCATCATCCTAGGTCCTCGGGTGAGTCCAGTAGAAATTGCATTCTGATGTTTGCGTTCAAACTTTCAGAACTGCTTCACTATCTCTACGTCTACGTATATGTAATACAACAAGTTTTAAACTTGAGACCAGCCACTCACCCTCACAAAGAAAGCTTTTTAACCTAGCACAGACTCCAGGAAATTTGGCCACAGTGTGAGGTGGGCGATATGTTAATGTGTTCGTTGTATGTAACCAGCACCTCGAATCCTCGATACTACTACTATAAGTAGTAGGAGTAGTGGGGTGGCATGGGCTAGAACAAGCATTCACGTCCAAGAGTACGGCACACGGCACCACCACGGCTTCCATCTAACACCATATTTCTTGGATTCCGTGCTATAGCAATCTCTTCAACCTCATTGTTTCTCTAACTCATCCATCGCGCGGCGGGCGGGGTGGCGGTTTACCGATAGTCGGTTTCCTCAACTGCACTACAAAAAAAGACACATCCATGACATTTTGGGCCCAACGAAAAACAATTCTGTCATACTTATGACACTTCTATGACGATAATTGTGACAAAACCCGGTATCATCATAGATGTGGTGGGCTCCTACTTCTATGACAAAAATTCATGACAGAAAATGGGCTTTTCATCCTGGGCGGGCCGGAGACGCAGCTGCATGACATTCTTTGGGACGTCCATGACGGAAAAAACCATGGTAGAAGCGAGGGCGAGGAAAATTTCAGCGAGTTCCCGGTTACGGTGGGTGGTCGGGGGCCGAGCGATGTGCGTTTCTCTCGTACACCTACGTGCGTGTGTGCGGGGCGTTGGGCTCTAACTGAACCCGAGTGAGGCGTCGCCTAACTTAACCCGAGCGATTGCACTGTAGGATATGCATTACTGAACTCGAGCGATCGATCGATGGCTGTTAACTGAACCCGATTCAGCGATACCTTCACTACTACTACTAATTGAAGCCGATCGATGCTGCCTCTGGATGAACAGTGAGTGTTGCGGGGGGGGGGGTGGATAAACAGTGAGCGGTGGGGGTGGATGAACAGGACCCCGTGGCGTTGCCTTTAGATGAACAGGACCCCGATCGATCGAGACGGTTGGGGCTGGATGAACAGGACCCCGTGGAGGGATGGATGAACAGGACGACCCCGTGGAGGACTGGATGAACAGTACACGGTGGAGGTGTGGATGAACAATAGCCCGTGGAGGGGTGGTTGAACAGGAGCCCGTGGATAGGGGTGGTTGAACAATAGCCGGTGGAGTAGCGCGCGGTGGAGGGTAGATGAACAGGAGCCCGTGGATGAACAGTCGCAGGTGGAGGCTGGAGCACGTCGATGGTGGATGAACAGTAACCCGTGGAGGATGGAGGAGGTCGACGGTGGAGATGAACAGTATCCCGTGGAGTCCCGTTTTGCGGTATGCCAAACCCCTCCCGATGAACAGGACCCCCGTTTCGACCGTAGCGCTCCAACACAAGTCCGTTTCATCCGTTTTGCGGTACGCCACACCCCTCCCGATCAACAGGACCCCCGTTTTGACCGTAGGAGGTCCATTTCCTCTGTTTTGCGGTATGCCAGACCCCTCCCGATGAATAGGATCCCGTTTGGAACGTTGCCGGTTGAACATAAGGCCGTTTCCTCCGTTCTGCGGTACGCCAGGCCTCGTTTCCATCGCCTGTTCCATCCAAGCCGGTTGGCTCCCACGCGTACCATTGCCTCCCGATGAACACGACGCATTTCGTTGCCTTCCCATGAACACGACGCATTCCGTTGCCTCCCCATGAACACGACGATGACACAGTTTCTCCGTTCCGACCCAGCCATGTACACGAGCCATGGCCGTACGTATGTGTGAGTAAGCGTTCGAGACCCCGCCCGTATGTATGTACGTGTCCATATTTTCTTTCTTGCACACTGGCTGCTGTACGTACTTGTACATGCTACGTGCGCGTCTCTACTATGACATGTGCGCGCCTCTACATCCACCAGTATGTATGTACATGTTCGCGACCAGAATGACAACGCTACGTACGCTTCGACTAGGTGGGTCCCGACTATCGGGCACTTCCTTGCGTGCGAAGATGTAGCTGGTGTATCCCACCAGTCAGGGGGGCGAATCATTTTTTTCCTGTACGCACTTCCTTGCATTTGAGGATGTAGCTGGTGGGTCCCAGCAGTCAGGGGGGAACTTTTTTTTCGCGAAATACTGTGGCCCGTTTGGTGGGTCCCATCTGTCAGGTGGAGGAATCATTATGTTCCACGTAATAAGGAGGCACTTCCTTGCCGCGGCCGTGGACCCAGCTGTCAGCCTCTCCACGTACAGTCCACGTCTGATGGAAGAAGTTCCTTGACCACGTTGACCATGCCGCGCCGAGAGAACCACAGCGGTGGACGGTGGCGAGGCCTAGGAAGGTGATGATGAGGAGCCGCGGAAGATGCAGGAGTGGAGGCCCGCACGGAGAGGAGTACGAGGGTTCATTGGTTTGGCTGCGGTGTGAGGCTGCCGTTGCCGTAGAATAACAGGGGGTGTGGGTGAGTAGAGGGATGTCCTAGACAGCGGCAGGAGTAGTAGGGGGGCGGTGAGGCCTTCGCGGCATCACAGCCGGCCACGGGAGGCAGGAGCATGCGACACGACCGGTGCTGGTTTGGGCGGCTGGAGCAAGAAGACCAGAGGTTGAAGAATCACCGGAGCTAGAATCGTTCATATTTACTAAGTTGACAAAGCCCTCCGTCCCCATCAACCTAGTTGGCCCACAAGTCATCCTCCCACTATTGTGGGTCCCAGCTAGCAGGGGGTATTCATTTTTGTGTGCGTAATAAGGAGGCACTTCCTTGCGTGCGAAGATATAGCTGGTGGGTCTGACCTGTCAGCGGGGGGAACTTTTTTTCGCAAAATACAGAGGCCTTTCCGGTGGGCCCCAGCTGTCAGGTGGAGGAATCATTATTTTGCGGTAATAAGGAGGCATTTCCTTGTGTGCGACCATGGACCCAGCTGTCAGCCTCTCCACATACAGTCCACGTCTGATGGATGTCATTCATTGACCATGTTGACCAGGCCGCGCCGAGAGCATCATGGTGGTGGACGACGGTGAGGCCTAGGAAGGGAACGACACGGAGCCAGGGAAGACTCGGCAATGGTTGCCCACGCGGTGGGGAGTACGAGGGTTTACTGGCCCAGTTGCCGTCGCCGGAAAATAATAGGAGGTGTGGGTGAGTAGAGGAATAGACTGGCCAGCAATGAAGTAGGGTGGGGCGGTGCGGCCTGTGTGGCAGCACAGCCGGCCACGAGAGGCGGGAGCAGGCATCCCACCGGCGCTGGTTTGGGCGGCTGGAGCAAGAAGATCAGATATTGAAGAAGTAGCACGGCCGTTGGATTAACATCCAACGGTCACTGCTGCTAGAATCATTTGTGGACTAAGTTGACAAAGCCAAAGTACACGTCAACCTAGTAGACCCACAAGTCAGCCTCCAAATCTGTCCCAAACAGCGTACAGCCCAAAATTTCTCGCCAAATTCAAATTAATTTTCAATCTAAATATACCTTAATTTAAATTAATGAAATTTTACCCGCACAAAAACAATGAAATTTAAAATATCAAAATCCGAAAGAAAACAGTATTTTGGAACTAATTGCCTATTTGCTGTATTTTTTCATTTTACATCCCATTTTTATTACTTATAGCCCATTTCTTATTACTTATAGCCCATTTTCTGGGCAAAATGCATCCCTCCTCGTGTTGAAAGATTTCCGGCCCAGCAGGGCGTAGAAAAGCAAGTAGGCCTACGTTGGTTATTCTGCAAAATACAAAATAGCTGGCTAGCCATTTTCAAAAAGGAAAAAAACAAACTGGGCTGGTCATGTGCTAAACATATGAAATAAAAGCCTAGGCTAGACGGGCCACGGGTCCCGCACAACCCAGTTGATACCCTTCTCCATCCTGAAAAAAGAAGATTACTGCATGCGTTGCTGGGTCCCTACTGTCATCCTCACCATGTACAGTCATTTCCTTATTCTCTCGGTTGTTGAGCATGTTGATAACACCGGAGGGTGGCGCCGTGGCGAGCGAACCAAGGCGGAGGACGATGGTGAGGCCTCGGACGGCAACGAACAGGAGCCGGGGAAGATGCGGAAAGTTTTAGGGTGCGATGTGGCCATGATGCGTGCGCGGCAGCACAGCCAACCGTGCGAGGCGGGAGCAGGCGGTCCCGCCGGTGCTGGTTTGGCTTTGGCGGCTCGAGGAAGAGGAGACTGAAGAAACACGACAGACGTTGAATGTCAATCCAATGGTCAAGGTTGGCACAATCATTTGTTGACTAAGCTGACACCAAGTAGCATACTTTTTTATATATAGGAATAAAAGAAAAAATGGGCTCATTGGCCTGATAACATTCCCGAAACTGCGACCGTTCGATCTTGTGTTGCAACTAAAACTGCGAGGAAAATGCGTTCGTCTACCGTCCTCCTCCCTGGGAATGTTTGCCACATAAGTGACTAGCACCCTTGGTTTTCAACCGAGAGGTCTTGGGTTTGAGTCCCAGGAACTCTCAATTTTGTCCTCCTTCCTTCCTCGCAAAAAAGGGAAAGAAAATCAAAGACTTGGGAGGCGTATAGAACAAGCTAGTGTACCAGTAAAGAGATGTTGCCGAGTTTTAGAAAAAAGAGAGACGTGCTCCTATAGCTGGTTCTAATCCAAACCTAGACTATGACTATATATGGTGCTATGCTACTCTGTAAGTAATGAAACTGACATATCCAATGTTTGCTTCTCCTCTTCTCTACTTACTCTGCCTAGCATCAGAAGCTCTGGCCGCAACAACCATGTCCGCTGGCTGCTCGTCCACCTGGTCTTCAGCAGGCAACAACCAGATATGCGCCAAGTCGCCACCCGTACCATTACATGTGGGTCTCATCACACCCCCACCGGCACGCGCACCGCAGCCGATTGCTCATCGCAACCCGCTGCCGTTGGTATGGTGCCACTGCTGCAAATCAAGCAGAGTCATCCGTCGCGTCTCAACCACAATCCTCAACCCTGGACGAGTCTTCTACAAATGCCCGAGTCATGGGGTAATAATATGTTTAGGTGTTGTTCTGCTGCTTTCAATTGCTGATTTTTTTAATAGTTTGGTTGATGATCTACCAATTTGATTGGTCGAGAAAAGGGAAGATTAATGTGATTTGTATTTCTGGGAAGTTGCTGATGTGGGGGAATGCAACTATGCTGATTATTTGGTTAGCCGAGGAATCCCAATACCAGCAGGTTGGGGTGTTGGACAAGTAACTGAAGGAACGACAGAAGAGGAAGATGCAGAGCAGAAGGTTAAAGATGAAGTTCCTCTGATCATGGCCAAGCAACAACTCCTGAATGGCCTTGACAGCAATGAGGAGATGAAAGAGCTTGTGAAGATAATGGGGAAAAATCGATATGATCTGTAGGATGATTGTCTCTTTATTTGCAGTGTATGTAGCACTCATGATGTATTCAGTGGCTATGACATGAGCACTTTGCTTAAACTAGTAATGAATGAAACCTGTGTAGCACGTTGGGCGTAGTTTTGTGAACATCTAATGATTTCTATTAACGGAAATAAGGTGGTATCCCCTTTTGTTCATAAATAAATAAATAGTAGAGGCCTGTCGGGTCAACTTTGTTCTCATTCAAAGACGTCGAGAAAATTGCAGTCCAACAACAAACTAAGTCATCAAATTCAAGTTTCACAGCCAAATATGAGTAGAACTAAACAACAATGTCATCATGTTTTAGTCGTCATACAATCACCAAACACAAATCAACATACATAACAAGTGATGTTCTCATAGCAAAATACTAAACAATATGTGCATCAGGTTTAAGTTGTCATAGCAAACACAATTTCACATAGTAGATAAAAAACGTCTTCTGACAGGAAAATACGACAAAAGCAATGTAATCATCATCCGCAGCAGTAGTGTCAACATCTTCGCCATGTGTATCAGTCTGAATCGTAATTCCCCACGGTGTCATCTTCTTCTTCGTCCTCAACATCCTCGAACGTTGGCTTCTTCTTGATCAACTCTTGTATGTCCACAGCACGACAGGCAATCTTTTCGCCGGCGTCATTCACGTGATGGTTCTCAAAGATATTAGGAACATCTGTGTTATCTTGTACATCAGGAGCAGTGTAAGCATCATCTTGTTGTGCAACTTCATTAAACGAATTCCTCTACTCAAACCTTTGCAATACTCTCCAGTCATCGCTACGTGCAAATGTGTCTTCCAAGAAAAATATCTGTGTTGCTTGATTTGCCAAAATAAAAGGCTTGTTGGTCTGGTACGCCGCCTTGACATTGATGGATTTGAAATAATCATCAGCACTGGGTTTTGCAATCCTGGAAAACAGGTTATACCAACGACATCACAACAGAACCACAACACCGATGATCCTCGAAACTGGAGATATACTTCAACTGAACAATGTCTGTTATGTTAGCATACATTTCAGTTGTCTCTTTGTCGTACGTATCTGTTCTCATGATGGCACTGTTCTGTGTCTTCCTGCCTTCGTCTCGTGCAAGGGTGTTGTAGCGCACATCTCCAACAACGCAAGATTCATAATGTCTTACCCAAGTATCAGGACCCATTTCTAGTGAGTAAAGGGCATCATCAACTGCATGCCCATCGTCCCGCATCTTCTTAACCTATGGTTAGAAAATAGACAAGCTGATCATCTTATGTACTCAATATATTAAAAAAACTGACAGTGCAATTCAAAAGCTTACATGGCTCTTGAACCATTTTGCAAATCCTGCCATAACCAGTTTGTCAATGTTTCTTGGATTTTGCGGCAGTAACTCCTTTTTGTAGATGCTATACAACATAGTGATCGCGTCAAACATCTAAATATATAAGAATGTGCTGCAAGTTTAGTAGATTACGATGTATAAGTTGCAGTATTGCACTTACTTGATATAAGTTAGTATCTCGGGATAGTTATTCAACACATACCAAACCATTTTGTCCAAATCTTTAGGTTTGTCCTCCTGTCGACTCTTCCCTGTAACTCTAACAGAACAATCGAAAACATTGAGCACGGGATTGTCTTCACCCACCTCTTTGCCAAGCTGATTAGCTATTTCAATGTATTTTGAGCAGAATGTCAACGCTTTTGTAGCAATGTAGGCCTTTGCAATGGAACCCTCGGGTCTAGCTCTGTTCCTAACATAGCCCTTGAAAGTGCCTAGCCGCCTTTCAATAGGGTACATCCAGCCATACTGTACTGGACCTCTAAGTAGTGCCTCATCAAGTAGATGAACAGCCAGATGCACCATCACATCAAAGAAGGCTGGAGGATATATCTTCTCAAGGTCGCATAGGATAGTTGGTATCTTGTCTCTAAGATGCTCCAAAGCATTTATCCTGATATTTCTACTGCAGAGTTCCCTGAAGAATTGTCCCAACTCTGCAACTGCTCTATATAAGTCAGGGCGGCCCAATCCTCTAAGGATAACAGGTAAAACCCTTTGAAGTAGGACGTGGCAGTCATGAGTTTTCAACCCTTGTACCTTGTTTCCATCTGCACTGACTCTCCTTTCAGGGTTGGAAGCAAATCCATGTGGGAATCTCACACGTGACAGGACCTTGCAGAATTCTTTTCTTTTTACCTTGTCCAAGACGTAGACAACTGGTGTCATATCCTGTGGTTTACCTTCATCTTGCACCTGCAAATCCTGTCTGATACCCAGGTGTGTCAAATCAATCCTAGATTTTAAGGTATCTTTCGTCTTGCCTTCAATATTAAGAAATGTGCCGATAATGCTGTCACATATATTTTTCTCGATGTGCATCACATCAAGATTATGCCGCAGATCCAAATCTTTCCAATACTCCAAGTCCCACAAAGTGGACCTCTAGGTAAACAATAATCTCTCTTCTGCCCTGCCACGCTTCCTTTTCCCGCTACCATTACCAGGATGGTTTCCTGGTGTAATATGCTTGACCTTCTCTAGTTCCACTTGCAACTCATCGGTGGTGAGCCTCTTTGGTGCATCACGGTTTTCATGCTTTGCATTGAACACATGTCTTCGGTATTTTCTAGGATGCGGCTTGTCCTTGGCAAGGAAACGGCCGTGTCCAATGTAACAGATCTTGCTAAGTATTGTGTATGACAGCGGATTCCTGTCACAGCGAACACATGCACTGTAACCATGTGTTGTTCGCCCTGACATAGTGCCCAAAGCAGGATCATCATGGATGCACCAAATTATAACAGCACGCAGAAAGAAATCAGCTGGTGGGCTGCTATATAGGTCTCGAGTGAGAACACCCCTCCATAGCTGTTGAAGTTCGTCCACAAGAGGCTCCATGAACAAATCAAAATCCTTTCCAGGACTTTTTGGACCTGGGATGAGCAAGGCCATCATGTAGTTTGATTCTTTGATGCAGACATTTGGAGGCATGTTGTAAGGGATAACAAGCATTGGCCACATGCTATATGTGGCGCTCTGGTGGCCAAATGGGTTAAATCCATCTGAAGCGAAGCCAAGTCTAATGTTTCTCGGGTCAGCAGCAAACTTTTTGTGTTTATGATTGAAGCTTTTCCACTCATTACCATGAGATGGATGGCTCATTACATTCTGATCTCTGTACTCTTGGTTCCAAGAATGCCATTGTACATCCTCTCTTGTTTCAGCATCAGGAAACAACCTCTGCAATCTTGGTATAATTGGAAAATGTCTCAGAACATTATGAGGAATCCTCTTCACAGCATCGCCATCTTTCCATCTTGATGAATTGCATTTCGGGAATTCACTTAAGTTGGCATAATCCTTCCAGAACAGAACACAATTATTATTACAAACATGGATCATATCATATCCAATTCCAACTGCACGAAGGAAATTCTTCATTTTACTGTAGGTGTGTGGCAGCTCAGACGCATCTGGGAAAGATTTGCGGAAAGCAGCCAAGATCGCATCGAATGATTTGTTGGTCATCCGCTCGGATGTCTTCACCTGAAGAAAGGTGACCATAGCTGATAATACTGACAGCTTATTTCCTGGGGTGACAGCCACGTTGCATTGTTCCAACATGCGGGCCCACCGCCACCACCACCTCCTCCTCCTCTTCCACCTAAGCATCAGGCAGATCAAGATGGTGATCTGCTGCTTCCACGTAGTCAATAACATTGACGTTCACAGTTTCACCATGATTAACCCATCTAGTATATGGGACCGACATCCCATACAAGTGTAGATGATTTTGCATAGTTGACTAGGGTCTTGTAACTGAATTCATACCACTGCTACACGGACAGAGCACATCTGATTTCGGATCACTGTACTCAGCTCTGATAAAGTTCATGAAGTTTTCAACCCCCTCGACATATGCAGCGGAGAATGTTCGAGCAGAAGTTATCCAAGTCTTGTCCATCTGTTAGACATACAAATTAGTTCTTCTACTAGATATTACAGGAAAAACATATATGCTTTTTTATGAAGTCCAGAAAAAATACCTAGGTCGATGTCTAAAGCTATGGCAAGATATTTGGACGAGCAGATCTAAGTAATGAAATATATGTAAAGCTAATTCAGCGAATAGATTTGAGTGCTAAACTGTGGCAGGTTGTTTTAGCAGTCAATGAGGCCGAGCACACAGTCATCGAACTATCGAAGGCCATCGCAGCAACAAAGATCGAGTATAAAATAGTGTAGAGCTATTTCACCTAACAGAATGGCTACTAGACCATGGCAATCTACATCACAATAAATATATAGCAGGATATTTTAGCAACTAATCGGCCTTGGCATACCATCTCATCTAAGCAGATTGAGCGCAGAACAGGGCAAGGAAGCTTCTTAAGCAGAGCATATTAACTATAAACTACTTCGGCAAACAGTGAGATTAACAGCGTCTATCAGCTAACATTCAGCACTACACCGATATGAACGAGGCCTCGGTCTAGAATGCTCGTACCGTGGGAGAAGCTGACCGTCGTGCGTCTCCACACGAACGTCGCCAACGGTGGCGGCGCTGACTGTCGTGCGCCTCCACAAGAATGTAAACAACGATGGTGGCGCAGCTAGAGGACGATAGTCTACGAGAGCATACTGTGGGAGCTAGAGGATCGCCGTGCGTCCCCTCGACGAACCGTGGCGCCGACGTATCACCGCGGTGGTGAGGGCGGCTTTGGCGGAGCGAATGGAGTGGAGGGG